>NW_018250452.1:20296-51575 GCF_001263595.1 Phalaenopsis equestris | reverse complement strand
CCCCGTCATCGTCCCCGATAGAATGATCCCATGCCCGTCCACACTAAAACCCTAAGATCTCAGCCTAGACTCAACCAAATCACTTCGAGTTTGATCCTACCGACTCTTCTAAGTGAGACGAACACATCCATATGGTAATCATGCAATTAAATTAAGCCTAATTAAATGGAGAATCAAAATGAGCTCGGGAGGAGGAGAAGTTTTATACCTTTGCTCTGAGAAGGGAGGCTTCAATCAGAGGTGCTCGACATGTTTTTCGGGGTCCAAAGAGGCTGGGGATTGAGTCCCTGGTCTTGGTGTAAGGCCTAGGTATGAATTCGACCAAGCTCGATTTCAGGTGTTGGTCTAGATCTATGGTGGGGGCTATATCAGAGGGTAATTTTAGGGGGTTTTGTTTTCTCTGACCGCGTATTTTTCTTCTCTTGCTGTTGTGGAGGTGTGGGCACAAGCAATTGAAGTTTTGTGGAGTGTGGAGGTGTATTAGGTTCTGTCCTGGTTTCCAACAAGGTTTCAAGCTCAAAATTGAGCTCTGACAATGGGAATGGGTGAGAGAAAATAGTCAAAATACACTGAGGGGATCTTAGGGAAGCCCTGTGTGAAGTTTGGGGAGGCCGCTCTAGGAAAATTTCAGCACACCTCCCATGGCCGTGGGCGGTGAGTTTTTATAAAAATGGCCATGGGGTGGCTCTCAAGGCATAAGTTTGGGTGCATTGTGGAGCTTAGGTGGAGGTCAGAGGAGCTCTTCAATTTGATTTGGATGAGCTGGCCTCCAGGCAAGGCGCTCTCGTTTTGCCTTTTTCCCGGCCACTAGGCTAGCCGGCTGGCCAGTTGGTTAGGGGGAGGTGGCTAGGAGCTCAGGGAACCCAGAGGAATCTATCGCAATAATTTAATGCAAATGTGCTTTTATTTGACAAAGATATCTTAAGCATGTGCATTTTTGGAAATAAGATCCCTTAATTTGGGGGACCTTCGGTCCATGGCTTGATTTAGGGGGTTTCATGGTGTTTGGTATGGTCACTAAGTCCAACTAATGACTGTGGTAGAGTTAATTTGGTGGCTTTAGGGGGGTTAGGTCACATTTAGTGCATGGGTCCAAGTGGGTGCAAATGACCAAAATAGGGGTTTGGGCTAGGTTAGCCATGTCATTTGGCCAAAATAATTGTTTAATTTGGTTTATATGATCATAAGGAACAACTTTGGTGAAGTATGGAAGTGGTTTTAAGTTCAATTGAAGGGTCAATTTTAGGGAATTTTGAACTTTAATCAATTTGGTCATGTTGGGCTAGGCTTGGGTCTAGCTTGGGTTAGCCTTTGGCTAAGTCCAAATTGATTGTTGTAAATGGTCAATAATGACCTCATGAAGAGTCTTCAACATTAATTTGATGCCAATTTGGAGGTTAAGACAATCAACTAGGTGAAATTTGGGGACTAAGCCAAGTTGGGGCTAAATTTTGGAATTTTGGATTTAGGCCAAAATCAAATGGATTTGAGGCTTCATCAAGGTCAATTGATGGTTGATTTTGATGTATAGGAATGTTATAAATATTTTTCAACATTAATTGGGGCCAATTAATTAGGCTATGGGTTCAATTTGGTAAGATTAGGTCATATGGTCAAAATTGGGATTTTGACCCAAATCAAAATTGGGTTCAAATCATGGACCAATTGAGCTTGGATTTGGTTTAATTTGATCATATCAAAAGTGAATTTGAGTTTAGGAATGAAATTTAGGTCAATTGAGGTCAAATTGATGGACATTTGAATTGTATTTGGGGAAATTTGGGTCTTTAAAGGGCAATTTTGGGGGTTTTGGTTAAAGATGGTCAAATTGGCCGAATTGGGTCATGTAGTAGCTGAGAGAAATGAAATTTGAAATATTTGGGATTTATTGGGATTTTGAGCTATGGAGGGGTATTTTGGTAATTTGGGGGTGTTTTAGGGGTAAAGGGCCAAGATGGGTATTTTTGTAGAGTTGAGGTACCAACCATCACCAATAAGCCATGGACCAATGGGAACCTCATTTTGGGTCCTCTAAATAGTGGTCTTAGCTAAACCATATCCCTAGGACTAGTAAGTTTAGGGGACCATCTAAACGAGTATCCCAAAAGATCAAGGGATCTAGGCTAGAAATTTGAGTTTAGTGTTGTGAGTGATTGTGAGTGTAGATGAGTGTAGTGCGTGCAGTGAATGCCTTAGCTCCAGACCAACACCCAGGGTCCAACATTCCTAAGGGTGACTCATCTTGAGTTTTGCCCATAGTGATTTCACCTACTAAATGCTAGAGGTTGAGACCAACATGTGGAACTTCAGGTTGAGTAAAGAAGAGGGTAGAATTTCTAATGGTGAGGGTTCCATGTCTAGTTTTTTAAGAATAGTTAATAGGAGAATCCTATGGCTAGACCTTAGGCTACTAAAGAGGAAAAATTAAACCTCAACCAAAAATGAGGTCAACACATACGATATGAAAAAAAATCGTTGAAAGTCCTAAAAGATAATGTGAGCATTTACGTCATGCCAAACGAACAACCTCAATGTCTTTTGAGTATGTTATTTAAATCTATCGAGGTTCTGCATAAACTCATCCTTCAGTCTTTGGTAGTTGACCCGATCGTTGTCCGGAGATGAATCATCTACCGACCACGTTGTCGTCTCATTCCGAGAAGAGGAGAGAGAGAATAAAGAGTAATAATAAAAAAAAAATCATGCCTCGAAACGACCTATCCTAGGGGACTGCACAAACAAACTAGAAAGGTAGCAACTAAAGCATGAACACTGGTAAATGTATATAGTTCAACAAAGAACAAACAAAAAAGACTATGCTATGAAATGTGATAGGAAAGTGCATGAGACATGTAGCGAAGTATAGTGCGATACAAAATAAAAGGAAATATGCAGGAAATAAATGACGGAAATTAAATAAATAAAGGCGTACCTGATCAAATTCTACTAAAGCTTCAAAACAGATTGCAATTGTATGATATAAATAAGTTAGGTAAACATTTGCAAATTATAAAAAAAAGGTTAAATGATGAGCCTATGAAAGTTTCAAGATGGGATATTAGATTTTAATTTTGGGATAGGCTTAGACTAGACCTCTTTTCTCTCTATCTCGATCCCACAAGCAACTGATATATCTAAGTCAACCTATCAACACCAGCTAGAGGTCACCAACGAATCACCCTTATAATCAAACAGTCTTAAACCCTATCATTTAATGAGTATGTGAATAGAGCAGTATCTGAACCTCGCAAAGTGTGGTGTATCTATATGTTAATGTAGTATTTGAACTCATTGAAGTGTAGTGTGTGAATTGCATAGTGTGTGTGAGTGTAGTTTATATTTCTCGTGCAAGTGTAATATCTGTGTCAAACCCGTAGTATCTATACATGATATGTAATATCTGTTGTGCAGAATGTAGTGTGTGGATATAGTGTCTGCAGTATAAAAAGGTGGATATGATAATACTTAGATCCATCAAACAAAGATACATGGCGTATCTGTATGTGGTGTGCAAGATGTATTATGTGATGTATGAAATGTACGTGTAGGTGATATTCAATTTGTGCATGTATTAGTCAGGATATGATGTCTACAGTGTAGTGTTGTATCTGTTCTTTCGTGAGTGTAATATCTTTGGAGTGTCTGTAGTATCTGTTCTTTTGTGAGTGTAATATCTGTGTAGTATTCATAATATCTATTCTTTTGTGAGTACCGATTCTCGAAACTTTTGAAAAAGGGTTAGAGCTATTAATGATCTAGGGGTGAAAGGGCATCACACTAATTGAATGTTGATTTTATATCTCAGCTATAAACTAAGCTGTCAAATGGTTCTCTTGCATCATTGCCTTTTACCCCTGATCTCTAACTAATAGGCCACCTCAATATTTCATATGCTCATTCAACAAATTTTGTATCTTATGTATCAAGAGAAACGAAAGGAGCATCTATTTAAGCATTTCTATACATCCACATTCTACCTTTAAGTTCAAACTTTAACATATACATATCCCTATTGTAAACCCTATGAATTTTCCATAAAGAAATGTGCTACATTCTTGTATTATCAAATTCAAATCCACATAATTAATATAAGCTGAGAGCCAATTTCAACTGCCTTTAAGGATTAAGTAAACATTTGTCCAAAGTTCCAACTTATGCATTCCTTCAAATTCTACTTTAACATGCTGGCAAATATCACCGAAACTACAACAACAAATAAATAAAATGGAAGAACTTAAAGTTTATACAAATGTTTTCGAGTGAGGCAGCAGAGAAACTCGCAGCTAAGGAACACCAAAAGGGAATATCAACCCACAACCATGCTTAAAAGAATAACAGCAAGGCTTATGATCAGAGGAAGCAATCTAGCCTCAAGAGTAAGTGTCCAAAGCACCAAACAACTCTCATATTAATTCAAATAAAAGCAGCGATGGTAAATCAAAAGTATTATGGCAATTTTTCAAAATCTGAAAATAATTTTCTTTTTTTTTTTTTTTGATATTTATTCAGATAAGATAGCAAGAGGAGTATGAATTACAGCTCCAAATGTATATTCTAATCATAAGAAAAAATTTTAACAGCTATTCAAACAAGGAGAAGTAAAGAGAGCCAAAATCGAACTCCAAATATACTTCCAAAAAGTCTTGAATAAAGGGGATGACAAGGAGGAACAAAGGGAAGCAAAAAAGGCAAAACCTCAGCCGCAAATGTAATTTTTCAAACCAGAAAATAGTTTCCAGTTGGTATTTAAATAAGGAACAGCAAAGAGGAACAATGGGAAGTAAAGAGAGCAAAAACCAAGCCCTCATACAGCTACTCAGAGCACCAAAATATTTTCAATGTTCATACTCGAATAAAGGGGCAGCAAGAAGCAAAACCGAGCCACCAACATTGACTACTCAAGGAAAAAAAAATATGACTCCTCTATGCATTCAAATAGGAGCAACAATGGGAGCACAAAATAAAGTCCCTAAATATCAGATAAATCCATGTGTATTCACTTCAAATTGAAGAAACCCGAGAGACTCAAAACAAAAGCTCTTATCATTAAATAAGTCCAAAATTTTCCTTCGAACAAAGTACGAATGAAAAGCTTAGAACAAAGCCTTCAACGTCAAGTAAATCCAAAGTTCTTGTTCGAACAAATGATAAACAAGAAGCTTAGAACAGATTATCCAAAATCAGACTAATCAAATGCATTGATTTCAAACTGAAGACAACCACGAAGCTCAAAATAGAAGCCCCAATTAATCAAATAAATCCATAGATCTCTATGTTAGAGCAATGTAGCAAGAAGATGGTAATCAAAAGAACTAAACCACTTCTTGAAGTTTCAATATACCTTCCTAGCCGAGAGAAACCGCAGCCCAAGGCTAACACAACTCAAAAATTTTCATATAAAGCCTTTACAGTAACAAAAACTACTAACCAGTACTCAACATAAAGAACCCACAAATAAGAACTCAGAGCTAGGGACAATAAATGAAGAAAACCATCAATCAATGATTCCAAAAAAAGATAAAAGATCCAACCATAACTAGACCATAACTAAGCCCAACAAAGGCCAAGAGCATAATATAATTTCCTCAAAATTGAGCTTAGTTTTAAGCCAAACCCGTCCCAACATAGAGCTAAATTGAACCCAGCAAATGATCAAAGGGCTGAGCCACCACCAAGCTAAGGCCAAGCCACCAAATAGCTACCCAAATCATTAAACATTTTTTTTTATATTTGAATTCGAATGAAGGGAGCAGCAGGAAGCAGAACCGAGCCCCCAAATGACCATCTAAGTCATTAAAACTGATCTCAAGCATGTATTCGAATAAAAATAGTAGTATGAGGAGTAAAACCAAGCCAATATCCAAAGCCAAAATTGAGCCAAGCACAGAGCTTAAAATTGAATCATATAAATGTCATACTAAAGAGCACAACCAAGTTAACATCTCAAACCAAAATCGAGCCCAGCACAGGGCCTAAAATTGAATCATATAAATGTCATACTAAAGAACACAACCAAGCTAACATCACAAACTGAAATCGAGCCCATCACAGGGCCTAAAATTGAATCATCAGAAAATAGATTCCAACCCCCCCAAAGTAAGGGGTAACGAGAAGTAGCAAAACCGCTATACATTTTGAACGAAAATAGCAAAAGATCAGGGCGAAGGAACTCTTAAATTTTGTTTAAAAAAAATTAAAAGATCATATTCATTAAACATGTTTAAATTAAAGCAGCATAAGAATACATGGCTCTAAACATTTCCATTAAGCCAGAAAACTTATCCACAATATATTCGAATGAGGCAATAGAAATAATGGAATTGCAGTATCAAGTCATTAAAAGCAGATTTAAAACCATCCAGGTCTCAAACTAATACTCTCTAACCTGAATCCCTTGTTATCTCAAGAAGGGAGAAGGCAAAGAAGAAAGAAAGAACGCTTCCACAAAGAAAAGAATCGTAGCACTATATTTCTTCCAAAATTTCTAAGAAAAAAAAGGTCGCCTCCCCTCTTCTCCGCCCCATGGGGTATTTATAGCCGAGCAAGGGGAGGAGATGCTCACGGTAAGGGACATGCACAAACTCAAGAACGAGAGTTACCTTATTCGTCGCGCGGGAAAAATCGTTACAAAAAGTGACCGTCAGTTATGACCGGAGAAGAAGGTAAGTCGCAACCGGAGAGGAATAAGGTGACCGGAGAAATAGGAAAAGGGGTCTTCCTACTCGGTCGAGAGGAGCAAAGGGAGTTAGGGCATGTTTCGGTCCCAAGAGAAGAAGGTGAAGCATACATGATGGAGAGATTAGAGCTTAGGGATTAGATTTAGGTTTTTTAAAAAAATTTCATTTAAAAAAAATTATTAATTTTTTATATTAAAAAAATGTGCGATTCACTCGTGCGCGGCGCCCAAAAAAAAATGGGTGTCCTCCCTAGCTAAAATCGACATCCAAGACGCAATAGCGCAGTCCGTTTTGTCATTCGGACAAATTCGTTGTAGATCGAGTCAAATTAACTTCGATTCGCACGTGGCACGAGAAATGACATTATTTTAACCCGATCAGAGCTTTTTAACGAGTATATTATTAAACAGTCACATAAGAGACGAATGAAGTCAAACATATCGCTCGTAGTGTGGCAAGTCAAACGTCACACGCGCCACGGTGTCCACCTACATCTTTCAAATTTCTATAGGAGCTCTATTTGAGCTTCAATATGTCGGCTTTTCAATCAACTCAATCGAATGTTGAGGATCTAAAACCATCCATATGAAACTGCAAAAAGCGAAGAAATGACTTGAATTTCTAATCGGTGTGGGTCCTAGTCTAGTCCTCTAAGAGAGTCAATATAAGTAGATCTTAAGGCTAGATCCTAGGGTATCTAGAGAAGGGAAAAGAAGACCTCTAAAATGAGGTCAACAACCCTATGTGGTATTTTAAATCTCAATGACATAAAACATTTCACCATGGCTTGGAATTTTGAGAGTTATTCCTCATGAAAGTGGCCATGTCTTCTGATTTTTCCAAGGTCAGAGGGCATCTCTATGCTTCTAACCCTAATTTTCAAGCTAAGGTGACCATTTTGGCTTATTTTAATTATTTTAATCAAAATATCACTTGGAAAACTATGAAACAGTTTTAGTAGATTTCTTGTGGTCAGAGACATCTAGGAAAAATACTTTGATGCTTTGAACCATGTTGTGAATTTTTATACTTATTTAAATGCAAATACCTTGTGTTAATTTTTTAAAATTAAATACATATAAAAAATTAATAAAATCAGTTCCACATTGTTCATAAAAATCATTTCTACTCACTGTAAAAATACCAAAATTATTTGATTTAGTCTATGCACTAAAATGGATTTCTTAAGGGAACCTTGCTTATTGTATAAAAATAATTATATTAAATTAAATATGCTTACAAAAATTATGAAAACTATTTTTGTGAGTTCTTTGTGATCATGGGAATTTTATAACAATAAAACCCATTTTTGTGAAAATACTTCATTTTTCAAATATATTTTGAATTAAAAATAATCAAAATTTTTAAAGATAAAAAATGATTTAAAATGAGTGGGAATGTCCCTTGATTACTTAGAATTCATTAAGATATTTTTCTTAATTTTTTCGAAGTTAAAAATAAATTTTAAAGGCTTAAAAGTGAGTTTTTCATATTTTCTCACTAAATTTATTATATTACATAAATTAAAAATAAAAAAATACAAAATTTACTTTTCTGAGTTTTTTGAACTCAAAGGAATCTAATAAAAATATAAAAAAATAATTTTTGTAATTAAAATACTATTTTTGATTTAAATAAATCATGAAGATTGATCTAAAATTAAATAATAAAAATAGAAATTTGATTAAAAAAATCATGAAATTTTGTCCGTGTAATTGTTAGCTCAGATATTTATCTATCTTAGTTTCTCTGACTTTAGGAAACCTCTAATAATTTTTTTTTTTATAAAAAATTTAGTTTGTTAACTTTTGAAAATCCTATTTTCTAAATTTAAATAATTATCTAAATTAAATCAAATTTTGAGAGGTCCACAAATCCTCCTCTATCATTTTATTTACCTCATGGGTATAACATTTTAAATACTCATAGTCATTTGATTTGTGTTTAAGGAGTTATGTGGTGAAATCCCCCAAAGGCAAGGTAGTCATTTTAGACTTTGGCGCCTTAATCAAAATTTAGAGTTAACGAGGGATAAATGGATAACTTTGATCCTAGTAAACATGTTTGGATGATTGAAATACAATGGGATTATAAGGTAGAAACTCACCCACACCTTTGCACAACATCAACAGATAATAATCTCCCCTAATCTTCATGACTTAGAAGTGGAAAAATATCAAAAGTTTCGAGTGAGAGGCTTAAGCAAAAAGGATCACTTGTAATTGTTGATTTACAAAAAAAGGTCGGTCACTTAGAAGTCGACAAATATCAAAGGTTTCTTGATTGACTTAAGCCAAAAGGATGATAATTTACTTTCCTTAAGCCAAAATTGGTGATAATGTGATCTTTAAATGAAAAAAAACATCACTTAAACTAAAATCTTAACCTTCACCAAATTCCCCATTATGATTGCTAAGGGCTTGGTAGTGAACTAGACTCAATATCTAAGCTCAATCAATTTGATTTAGAAGATAATTAGGTTGATAATAAATATCTTTAAACTCTCAAAGTCCAACTTTAATAGTGGGCACCGCATCACTTAAACTAAAATCTTAACCTTCACCAAACTCCCCATTGATTGTTAAGGGCTTGGTAGTGACCTAAACTCGATATCTAAGCTCAATCGATTTAATTTAGAAGATAATTGGGTTGATAATCAATATCGTTAAACACTCCAAGTCCAACTTTACTTCTGAGCTCCACAATCTTAATTAACTCAAAAATTGACTTAGATCACACTTCAACCTTGGATGATTGATGGAACAATATAATAAGTTCAAAAGGAACTAAAAATAATTCAAGAGAGCCTCAAAGTAGTTCAGGGTTATATCCCGAGCACTTTGGAATCTTTTGGATGTTTTGAAGGACAAATTGAACTTATCGTAATTTGTCCTAAAATCATCTACTGAACTCAAAATAATTCAAGAGAGCCTCAAAGTAGCTCAGGGTTATATCCTGAGCACTTTGGAATCTTTTGGATGTTTTGAAGGACAAATTGAACTTATCGTAATTTGTCCTAAAATCATCTACTAGGATCTTCTAAGATTCAACTAAATCACAACGTGGCTCAGGGTTATATCCTGAGCACTTTGGAATCTTTTGGATGTTTTGAAGGACAAATTGAACTTATCGTGTTTGTTTATTTGCAACATTATATACATGCCTTGCAAGTACTGACATTCCAGGAGGTGGAAATGAGAAGACTCGCCAAGTACGCTTTTACAATTTATAGTATCGTTTTCTAGTTTACTTTTTGCACTGCACTTCCATGCTTACAAACTTAAACCCTATGGTTAACCCAAATACCCAAAAGATTAGCCACATAACCATAAACATACCCGAAATTAAAACTAAAATAAACCAAGATAAAATTCACCGCCACAATATTCAAATATAAAACAACTCAAAATTTTATCACAAACAACACAAAAATCACAACTACAACTAAATTAAGACGTCTCCATTCGATGATTGGGAATTCCTCGGAAGAGGTGACTTACGGTTGCTAACGTGACTTCCCATAGTCTAAATGAAAGTATGGAACTCAATAAGTTGAGCTTAGTAAATTTATTTCGACTAAGTAAATCCAATAAAAAATAGTGGTACTGAAACGAGGGAACCGTAGGATCCTAACCAGTGTCGCTCTAATCAACTTTAAGATGCCCCATAATATTTAAAAGAACTACAACCATAGGGTTGTCTGATTTGACACCATAACTTAACACATTAGAAAAGTGAAACTCGTCATTGGAAGGAGCTTGGAGCTAGCACTGTGGGCAACATGACCATCTTCAACAACAAAACATGTCTTCCTCAGCTAAACCAAATTTCTTCCTTAGAATTAAGCAACCAAGTCATAAGATTTTGAGGTTGTATGCATAGGATTTTGAGGTTGTATGCATATGAAACAATCTAAGCCCTAACTCATTTGAGGATTCCGAGGTTGTCGATTGTCACAACTTCAACCCTCACATCTTCCAGTCAATTTATGTTATCGTTTCACACGAATGTAGCCCTAATAAATAAATTTGACAGGATACAACACCTAAATATTTCTCCTTAAAACTGAAACTAAACAATAGGATTGACTAAGAAGTCATTGAGGTTCTCCTTTGGATCTGTGACATCATCTAGTTCTTCCTCCTTTGAATTCTATAATAAATGATCTAAATTTGAGCCATTTCCATTTCACACCTTGTTTGTCTGATCTTGTTGAATAGTCTGTTCCTTTTGACCTCTTAGAAGATAATATTTTCCTGATTTTTGTCGAGAGTTTTCTTAAATGACTTCGGTCATTTAAGCTATAATTAACTATTGGGGCTTACCCTTATAAGATTAATCTATAAAACCATTGCAAAATAAATACAAGTAAATTAATCTTATAAGATGTAATTAACTATTTAAGCTTAATATATACAAGTAAATTAATCTAATAATATAAACCATATTTAATTCTTCGTTTAAATAAGGGAACTTGTCGGCAAATAAAACAGTTTTGCAGACCAAACTGACGTCATATATTCCTTAGTTTCTTTGATAGAGCTCATCCTCAAATCTTGTGTTTATCCTTCGAGATAGATATAGGGTTTGAGGTATAGTGCTCTTTCATTTAAAATATAAAAAATTTGGCATCAGTTTGATTTCATATTTTTCTAAAAATTATATATATATGTAAATTAAAATGTCATTCCAAACCGGGCGACAAAATTTTGGTTCCGGCGACCGCAGCATCCAACGGGCAACTCCACAACCTAAAATAGTGCCGAAAAGTCTCTATCTCGATGAATCTCAATTCCAAGAATCTTCCTCATAGGACCGAAGTCTATCATGTTAAATTCTTTGCTAAATAAAGCTTTCAAACCACAGACATCATTCATATTCTTTACAGCAATCAGTACATCATCAACACACAAAAAAATAATAATAGAATGATGATCAAGGCTCTTCAAATAAACACAACAATGATACTCACATCTCTTGTAGCCAATCTGAATCATGTAGGAGTCAAGCCGCTTGTACCATTATCTTAGAGGCTGTTTCAACTCATACAATAATTTCTTTAATCTTCAAACCATATGCTCCTATTCATGTTGAGTGAACCCTTCTGGCTATTCCATGTAAATTTATTCCTCCAAATCACCATGCAAGAAAGCAGTTTTAACATTCATATACTCCAAATGCAAATCCCAAATAACTACCAATGCAAGCACTGCTTTGATTGAAGTATGTCTGACTACATGAGAAAAGATTTCATCATAATCTATCCCCTTCTGCTGTGAAAATCCCTTTGCTACTAGTCGAGCCTTAAACTTTTCCCCTTCTTTTTCTGATACTCCTAGTTTCCTTTTATACACCCACTTGCACCCAATAGCCTCCTTTTCCTCAGTAAGCTGAACTATCTCCCATGTGTGATTTTTCTGCATAGACTCCATCTCCTCAACCATTGCACCCATCCATTTCTCTTTCTCTTGACTGGTGATAACTCCTTGAAAAGTGGTTGGATCATTGCTGCCGATGAGAAGTTCACAAAATACCAATTTTTCTTAACGCAATCTGCTAAGAGGCCTTATACTAGTGAGTCTCTATCTATCTCTGGCTAGATTATAAATTTACAGATCATTTGGAAAGGAATCACCAGGTGTTCGATTTAAACCTTCAACTCCCTCAGTTATTTCTCGATGTTGTTATAAATCCATCTACACTGCATCTCAACTAGAACTGTTCTCTGTATTTTGTCTTGATTTTGCTGCAACATAGATTGTTCATCAAAAACTGCATCTCTACGGATCACCATTTTCTTTGTAATCGGATCCCTAAACTTCAATCCTTTCACACCTTTTTTGTAGCACAAAAAGATGCACTTCTTGGATTTTGCATCAATTTTTGATCTTTCATCTCCAGGTACATGCACATAAGTAGGACAACCAAAAATCTATAAATGATAATAATTAATTGGATTACCTGTCCATACCTATTCTGCAACCTTGCCACCCAACAATTCCTGAGGTGATCTATTGATCAGATAACATGCCATATTCACAGCGGCATCCCATAAGCTTTTAAGAAGCCCTGTATTTAGGCCCCGTATGGGGCAGCTTAAAAGTGTTGCGGTATTTTTAAAAATGTCGCCTTAGTGTTTGGTTGGTGCATTTCCAGTGAGTTTTTAAAACCCGCATTTCACTGTTTAGGCTAAACAGTGAACGCAGGGCTATAAGCGCGAATCACGTTTTAGGCAGGCTATATTCTTCTGCTGCCCTCGCTGCTCTTGGTTGCCCTATTCTTCGCTCGAGTGATCATGCCCTACCTACCCCAAAAAGAAGGTGTATAGTGGTAAAATAAAATCATGCACCCTCATCTCCTTCCTCTTCTTCTTCTTATTCTTTGCATTTTCAGGGTTTCTCCTCTCCCGTCTCGTCCTCCCTCTTTGTGTAGTTTTTTCTGCGCGATTCTATATGGAGTTTTATGGCTTTCTGGCGTGATACAATTATTTCTGGTTCATGGTTGCTCTAAGATCCATAAAAATGAATATCGTTACATTTTTTGGATTAATAAGAAGTTCTTTTAGGGTTTTTTGGTTCGAGATCTTTCAGGTTTTTGGGAAATATGCTCCCACATTTGATCCATTATAATGTCAGAAATCCTACAATTGTCGTTCAAGGTTACTATGAACACCATTTACATTTTTTTAAATAACAAGCAATTCTTTTAAGTTTTTGAAATTTGGTAGAAATTTTTGAATCTAGATTTGCGGTTCATGGCAAGGATTTGAGTGTGATTCAAAGGTGAATGTGTACAATTTATGAAAATTAGAAATTTTTATTTTTCTAGATGAAAAATAGAAGTTTATGTTCATGGTTTTTAAAGTGGTTTTTAACTACAATTTTATTATTGAATTAGACGGCTTCAGAACATAAATTTTTGGAAAATCTAGTTCTCTTTAAAATGATTATTTCGTGAAGCTATTTTAAGCTAGATGTCAATGTTATTTTCTTCATGAAATCTTTCAAATTATCACGAGTTGCATTCACCGCCACGATTGATCAAAGAAATTTTAAGGCATTTAGTATTTTTTTTTCGATCATAATCTTTATGCTTTTAAAAGTTGGAAAAGCTTCATACTTCAGCTTATCCATACTTGTACAAAAAAATGAAGACAAGCTTTATATTATAATCTTTATGGTATGTCATTAATGTTAGATTGATGGGTCCTCATATATCAGAGCTCCCACATTCTCTTCACTCTCTTTTATAAATTTGTTTAAAAACAACACATTTTGCACATAATTATGAATGACTTTGAATTCTTAGAAGTCCTGACACCTTTTGTTTATAGTGCGAAGATGATGTTGTGATTCAAAGGTGAAGGTCTACAGTTAAAAACATAAGGGACAAATACATACATACTGCACAATTTTGATGCATTTATATATCCAACACCCCAACCATTCATATTTACATTAGTACCATTAAGGCCTCCACTTTTCCAAAGGTTACCACTCCCAATGACAGAAAATACAAAGTTTTTATGTTGCAAATGATTGTCCTTAGTTATATCAATTATTTTTATATTGCACTTGATTGTCCTACACTGATACCAAAGGTCTACAGTTATATCAATTTTTTTTAACTTTAAAAGGTATGCGATACTTGTTGTGAACATGTGATTGTATTGCTATTGGTTGTCCTTAGTTCACATGCATGTCATCTGTAATAGAACATACATGCACGAATTTGTAGGAGGGTTGGAATCCTTCTATCGTTAACATTCATGCTCTCTTTCATTTGCATAAAAGGAACATTTAATTTTTTACATACATGCCATCTTACCATCTGTTTATGTCTCAGTAAAAAATGAGTAGATCTAAAGAGGCTGGATCGTCGGCTATGTGGGATAGAGAGACTACTAATATTTTTTGTGATTTCTGTTTAAGGGAGATCGAATTGGGAAATAGACCCACTACTTATTTTCATACAGAAAGTTGACAGAATCTCACGACTAAATTCAAGGAAATAACTAGAAGGGATTGTGATCGGATGAAACTAAAAAATAAATGGGATCAATTAAAAAAGGACTGGAAAATTTTGAAAGAGCTCAAAAGCGGATCAAATGGATTGGGATGGGATCCACTAAAGTGGATAATTGATGCACCTGAGGAATGGTGGGCAGAAAATTTAGAGGTAACTACATCACTATTTTCACATATTTTTAGAGTACAAAGTTATGAATATTGATTAAATTTTTCTTGTTGTTACAGGAAGTATCAGTGATAACAAAATTCAAATTGACTGGCATTGATCCAGCTTTAGAGGATAAGCTAGATGGTATGTTCACTGGCATTGTAGCAACAAGAGCTCATTTTTTCACCCCAAATGAGCAGGGCTTCGAAAACTTAGACCATGATATGGAGTCCGAGCATATAGGTGATTCAAGAGAAGGTTACAGCCAATTCCCTACAGATATCAAATCTACTGGTGGAACAAAGCATCCCCAACCTACAAAAAAAAAGGCTTTGCATTTGTTAGAGGTTCTATTAAGACATTGATTGAAACATGCAAAGCAAATTCCAAAATGATGAAGGACAAGCTATGCATGTTAAGTATGTCAAGTTGCTAAGGAACTCTACTCGCAGAAAGTTCTTTGAGACTTTGGACCCAGTATTTTGTCTTCCTTATTTGCACTCTTTTATGAACAATTGAAATGTAACTTCATTACTACTATTGGGTTACATTGACTATTTATGTGATGAACCCCTATCTCTTCATTTCTTATGTGTTATTAATGTAATGGACTCGATTAATGTATTGTACTTTTTCAATCATGAGTATGTCGTCTATGTATCGTTTTCATTGTCACATATTATTTATTATCTTATTTAAAAATTTATCATTTTTTAAGATTTTATATTATGGATGAAGCACAAATTAATCAAATCTGCATTGTTGTTCTCACCCTTACATTGCTATACCATTACTACCATGCATATATTGATTGAAACCCATGCATGACACCGAGTAATATTGGAGATAAATGGGTCAGAAAGTTATTACGTGGTCACCTGACACATTTTGCAAATATGTTCCGCATGACAAAAGTAATTTTTATTGACCTGCTTAATGAACTTTGAACCCTTTAAGGATTGCATGGTTCATCAAGAACAATAGCTAGAGAGGTGTTGACAATAACACTTTACATTTTATCCCAGAATGAATCCATTAGAGCAGCTATGGAATGATTTCAACATTCCTCAGAAACTATAAGTAGATATTTCTCATTTGGCACTAGTGAGCATGGCACGTGAAATAATCAAACCAGAGGACCAACATTCCAGTCCATCCACACACATGTTGCAAATGACCCTCGATATATGTCATTCTTTAAGGTGCTTTCCCAATTTAAATTTCAGCTACTATAATTTTCTACATGATTTTTATATTGATAAAATCATCTATCACAAGATTGCTTCAGAGTTATTGATGGAACACATGTCGATGCACGTTTTTATAGCACAAAGAAAGTTGCATACATTATAAGGTGCGGATCCCCAACACAAAATATAATAGTTTTTTGCGATTTCGACATGTGTTTCACCTATGTGATGGCTGGTTGGGAAGTTAGTGCACACAATAACTATGTTTTCAAGTTTGCTACTAGCAATAGAAAATATGGTTTCCCTTATCCACCACCAGGTATGACAGCCGTGTTTTACTTTTGACAATCTGAATTTCTATAAAAATTCTAAAAACCAGAAAACCTTACATAGGGAAGTGTTATTTGGTCAATGCTGGGCACCCTTTACAAAGGGGTTATTTGAAATCATATCCAGATACAAAATATCATATACCTGATTTAGAGAGATCGAGCAGAGTTACACGAGGCAAGAAAGAAATATTTAACAAAAGGCACTCATCCTTGCGTGGTGCGATCGAGAGATTGTTCGGGGTTTGGAAGAAGAAATGGGTTATTTTAAGTTATATGCCAACTTATCCATTTCCAAAACAAGTCCAGATTGTAGTGGCCACAATGGCACTACACAGCTTCATTTGATGACATCAATCCAGGACAGATGCAAAATTTACCATTATAGAAGAACATTTATTGCAAATACCACTTGAGGTATTTGAATACCATGTTGGACGTACTATCAATCTGGATTCAATAGAATCACACAATCTAGATGGAGAAAGTGCTTTGAAGATGGTGGCTTTGAGAGAGCAAATAAAAAATGACATAAGTTTAGCCGTCTAGAAGTTTTTGAATGCTACTTGCTCTGTTTCACCTATGTTTTGAATACATACTATGTGTGTCAAGCTGCATATCTTCTTAAATGAATTTCTTTTTTTTAGTAACAGGCAAAATTAATTAGCATGTTTTTTAGGCAATATTAATTGGCATGATTCCATTGTAACTCCACGGTTTGAAGAAGCAGTAGTGAAGTTGCATATCTTTCAAGAATTAATAATATTTTTCCTGAAAAGAAGGTTGCATATCTATGGCATTTTATTTAAGTGCATTTTTGTTATTGAGTTAATGAGATGCAGTTTAATATATGTAAATATCCATGGGATGGGCAAGAATTTTTCGTCGGATGGTTAAGCATTTTTCATGAGGTTGCATATCTAGCAGCTTGGATGACCCAATTCTTTAAGGGTAACCGCTGCTATAAATAGCCTATTGGGGGCAGTTAGAATGTAAATTAGATCTGTGTAGCTTCACGGGTGAGGTGCAGTTACAATGTACATAAAATCTGTATAAGAAGGAAAAGGGGAACACTGCATACATTTTTCTTAGAAGCATTAGTTGACAGTAAATGAATTGTATGAGTAAAGGTGAATTAAACACTGCATACATTTTCTGCATACTTTCTTATGCATTTGTATGAGTAAAGGTGAATTATATAGACTGCTTACCTGGGCAAGCATTTGTTTGGTTGCTGTTATATGGTATCTACTATATGAAAGTATTTCTATAGCTGTTATTAAATTTTGGACTTGTGTCATCAGCAGAAAAATTGCATGGCTGCTATTATATGTGATCAGCAGAAAAATTTCAGTTTGTTTCAATTCACATGAAGCTGTTTCATATTATGGATATATTTGTATATGTAACGAGTGTTGTATATGTCATTTGTTAGGGCTTCTAATTTTTATTATCAACTAGTCTTTTGTTGATGCATATAAGAACAGTCTTAAGTTGATGCTTATATGAACATGCATATAGACTGCTTCACTTATCTTGAATCAATGCATATATGTTGTGAGGGTGTCCATTTTTTTAAATTTTTTATACAATTACTTGCTAGTTGCTGGTTTGGTAAGCATGTGTTTTTCAATTTGCTGCCTCAGTTAACTTGCTTTGGGGAAATGTGAATGCGTATATAGTATGTCGTATCTTTTCTTCAGAACTCTTGTTAAAATACCTGCTTGGGTGATATTTTCTTGGGGGATATTTACTAGTTGCTAGCTGGTGAGCTTGGTTTTGAGCACAGATTACAACTTCAACTCATCTATTCTATGCTTTTTTGAAGCAATCTTTTATTATGTTAGCTAATAGTTATTTTTGTAAACAATGAGGTTCAGGTACTACGGGTTTTCAAGTATGATGTTACCTGTTTTGAATTTGAGTCATTTTGTAAATTTTCCCTGCAGTGGCTTATGGAGATATATAAAGGAGAATATATTAGGACCATGCTTTTATTGAACATAAAGGGTGTTATTCTCATTGCATATTTGAAGAAATTGCATGGGTTAGACATTGCACTTCGGGATGATGCTCTTATAGCACTTTTCTTTATGTTAACATCTGTGAGAATGTTAAAAATGAAGTTTTTAGATGGAATAGAAAGAAGTTCCTAGATCCAGAAAAAAACATAATGAGCTACAATAGTGTTGTGCTGACTTCTTATAGAGTTGAAATTAGTTGGATTCTTCATACTCGGTAAGTATATTCTCACTATTTCCTCAAAATTCTTATTGATCTATTATATTTTTATTAACTGGAGGACGATGAGTTTTAAATATTTAGGGACTTCTGGGAAAGTTATGTGCTGGTACGGGCTATTGACCTTGCTACTCACGTCCCTATAACCACATAGCTATGGGAGGCAATTTTATAGATGCCCGCGGTGGACACCATGATAGTAGGATTGCACTTTCTTCAGGCGGGCCGACAGTTTGTCACTTTCTATGAAAACCCAACTAGACGCTGCTGCTTGGAGTTTGTCAGTATTACAATTTTAGGACATCGCTCTTGGTTATAGTGCTTCCATTTCTACGTTATCCCAGACAGATAGGTTTGCTCTGCGTTTTGGAGTGTTAGAGTCGGGCAGCATGGGTCGGGATATGCTGCTACATTTTAAAGTTAACACTATTAGTTGTTTTCCTTGTAATTGTAACATGTTATTATTTCTTTTTTTTCGGGTCTCATTAAACCCCTTATTAGTATGTGAAGGAGTATTTTACTTTTGTATATGTAACTGTGCTTATTTGATGTGATCAAAATATTTGAGTGATGTAAATATAACACAACTTTTTTTGATTTTCTTGTCTTAAGATTTGAAATTGAATATGTTTGAGAAAATTACAAATTCTGCATGACAGATTGTTCATTTAACTCAAAAAGTCAACAAATAAGCTATTTACAAAACACACGAACCAAACAACTAAACAACTTATCCACAGCAGGGTCAGAATAGTCATTTATCCAGAATCAGCTGTTTTCTAAACTCACAAACCAAACAACCTGACAGCTTATTCAGATCAGTTGTGTCGGCGCTATTTTTGGTGGGGGTGTTGCCCGTAAGAAGCTATCGGTCACAGGAATCAAAATCGCGTCACCAACTTCGAAAGGATGTTTTGATTTACTTATGTATTTAGTTTAGAAAAATATGAAATGAAACTTACCTCATATTTTCATAGTTTAAATGAAAGAGCGCTTTACCTCAAACCCTGTATCTATCTCGAAGGATAAACACAAGACTTGAGGATGAGGCTCGATCAAACAAACTAAAGAATATATGACATCCGTCTCGTCCGCGAAACCTTTATATTTACCGATAAGTTCCCCTATTTAGTATAAAGAATTAAATAAGGTTTATATTAAGCTGGGTTCGGACATGCTTCCTATAAGGGCAAGCTCCTATAGTTAATTACATCTTAAATGAACAAAGTCATTTAAGAAAACTCTTGATAAAAATATGGAAATATTATCTTCAAAGAGGTCAAAGGATAGGGATTTTCAACAAACTCGGACAAAGAGGTGTGAAATGAGAATGACTCAAATTTGGAACATTTTATTGTAGAATCCAAAAGAAGAGGAACTAGGGGATGTCATGGATCTAGGAGAACCTCGGTAACTTCCCAAGCTATCCTACTGTTTTGCTTCAGTTTTGAGAAGAAATGTTTAAGTGTTTCATTGTACCAATTTTATTAGTTAGGGCTTACATGCATGTGAAACTATCACACAGATAGCCTGGAAGATGTGAGGATTTAGGTCCTGACAAACGACAACCTCAGAATCCTAAGGCGGGTTAGGGATTATATTGTATAGTAGGGCTACGCAAAGGCCTAAAGATAAGGTGAGGATTTACATTGCATAAGCAAGCAACTTTGAAGACCTATGGCTTTGTTGTTTAAGTCTAAGGAAGGAAGATTGGTTTAGCTGGGGAAGACAAGTTTTGCTGTTGAAGATGGTGGTGCTGCCCACCATGCTAGCTCCAAGCTCCTCGCCGCGACAAGTTTGAGTTTTCTAGTGTGTCAAGTTGTAATGTTAAATAAGGTGGCCTTATGGTTGAAGTTCTTTAAATTTTATGGGGGCATGTTAAAGTTGACTAAAGTGAGACCTGTTAGGACCCTACGCCGACATCGTCCCGACACCACTATTTTTCATTGGATTCACTTAGTACAAATGAACTTACTAAACTCAACTTAATGAGTTCCATAATTTCTTTTTGATTGTGGGAAGCCTCGTTAGCAACCGTAGGTTACCTCCTCCGAGGGTTTTGGTTTTGGTTTAGTGGGTATCCTAATAGTTTTCAGTGCAAATTTGTATAAGCACAAAAGTATAGCATAAAATTATAAGAAAGTCAATGCTGAAAACTATAAAAGCGTACCTGGCGAGTCTTCTCGTTCCACCACCTGAAAGTTAAAATGCATGTCAGGGCAATTTATATGGAGGCAAAAGTAAGGTTTTGGAAGTTTTCCCAACCCTATTTCATACCTTGATGGGTCCTTAGGAGTTTAATTAAGGATGATTTTGTGAAGAAAAATATATTAAGTTTAATAGATGAAAGATCTAGAGAAAGAAGCAGGTCCGTTCTACTCTCTCACTTCTTGGTGAAAAATCCCGAGTTCTTTTAAACTTATTATATTGCTTAATAATTCATCATGTAAATACCCTTAATGCTCAGTTAAGGTTGATGTCTCAATTATCCCTAAGAATAGGGTAATTATCACATGTGATTCAATTTAAGAATTATGTAGGTGAAGACCCTTAAAGAGGCAAGTTAATGTTATTGGAACACTTAGCCAAATTTTAGCCCTAATTAGGCTTGGAGTGTTTTAAAGGTATTCTAATTTTCAATGATGTTTACTTTTCTAATCCTCATTTAAATTAAACTTGATTTAGCCTAAGTCACTACTAAGCCCTTACTACCTAGGTGAGTGTCTTAATTAGTTAGGCTTTAGGTGGTCATGATTCATGATTTGAATTTTATTTGAAAATCAAAATAGGGGTATTAAATTGATTAATTATTGACTTCAAAAGTACCCCTAAGTCCTAGGTTCATTTTAGTTTAATAAACTTCCAAATTTTAATAATTTAGAAATTTATTAACTTAATTAAGAAAGTGAGATTGGTTTCTACCAATTAACCCCTTGTCTTTCAAACATCAAATAAACTGATTAAGATCAGAGGTTACCCATTTCCCTCCTCAAATTAAGCCTAAATGTTAATTAAGGCTAATTATCCAAAATTACACATTTGCCCCTAAGGCTCGATCACTTCATAGTTAGTCAAATTCAATTCAAATGACTTTGGAATTTTTATCCTACCTAAGTCATGGGTCAATTAAGACATGAGAGGAAAAAATATGATTTTTTTCAAAATTTTATTTATTTATATAACTATTTTCATTCCAAAATAGGGTTTTCAAAAGAAAATTTTCTAACTTAACCAAGCTGACTCTTAATCCCTTGAAATTTTTACTGGAGGTAGAGCTAGACCAGAGAAGTCCTTGGACTAAATTTCATGATTTTTTGAATTTTATTTGAATTTTAAGGATTATTTTAAGTTATGGGAAATTTATTAAATAAAAAATGTTTTAACTAGATTTAAATATAAAATATTTTAAATGGGAAAAATTAAGTTTTGTATTTTTGCAAAGTTTACTTGAGGTCAGAGAACTTAGAGAAGAAGATTTTATATTTTTCTAAATTTTATTTGATTTATTGGAATTTTTTTAGTTAAAACTCATTTTTAGCCTTTAAAAATCATTTTTAAGCTTTAAAATTAAATATCTTTATTTAGAAAACTAGGAAAAATATTCTGATTTTTTCAAAGTGATTAGGGAGCAATTTAGAACATTTCTATGAGTTTTATTATTTTTGTGATTTTTAGGGATTTTTAATTATTTAAATATTAAAAATAGGCTAAAAATTAAGTTTTTATTTTAAATATCATTTTATTTTTACAAAATTCCCCTAATCATAAAGAACTCAAAAAATAAGTTTTTATAAATTTTTGAGTTATATTTTGATCTTTAAACATCATTTAAATGCCAAAAAAGATGTTTATCTTTAAAAATTAGTTTAAGTTATCAAATGTACTCAAAATATTTTAAAATTTTTATGGCGAGTTCTCTAGATCATAAATAATAGTAGAGATAAAAAATTAACTAATTTAAATGTTTATATATTTCAAAATTAATTACATTAGTGATTTAGTGTTTATGAAAATTAAGTATATTTTAAATGACTTAACCCATGAAATTATTTTAATGACTTGACTCATGAAAAAATTTTCTAAAGCTTCTCTGGTCATGGTAAACCTTCCAAAATTTTCGTGGAATTTTCTCAGAAACATGCTAATTTTCATGATTATTTTAAGCAAATAATGCACATAAATTTAAAAAATGTGATCGTCTATCTAGGGACCTCCTCTAACTTTGGAAACATCAGAGAATGTTCTTCTTGATAGAGGGTACAACATGCCAAAAATTCAAGGTATGATGACGAGTCTACATGCAGGGAGAATTAAAAGATTCAAATTATTATTTAATTAATTAAAAATAAAATATTCATCAAATGGACTTAAAAATATTTCCACATTATTCTCCTCTGTTCACTAATCAAGAGGGTATTTTTATTTTATTTTTATGATTTTTCTTTACCCACGCGGCGCCCCGTCACCCTACGGCGGCTCCGAAAGTCCACGCGGTGCGCTTCCATTTCACGTCGCCGTCCACACTAGCAGCCACACGTCCCGCTGTTCGTGTAAAGAAGCACTGTCTGGCTTCATCTTGGTCGTCCATTGGATACGCGCTTGATCAAACATAAGCCTAATCAAATGTAGAATCAAAATAGGCTCGGAAGGTGGAGAAGTTTTATACCTTTGCTCTGAGAAGTGAAGCTTCAATCAGAGGGTCTTGGCACGTTTGTTAGGGTCCAAGGAGGCTAGGAATTAAGCCTCTGGTCTTGGTGCAAGTCCTAGATATGAATTCTATCACAGACGGAATTGTGTGTTGGTCTAGAACTATGGTAGAGGCTCTGTGGAAGGGGGATTTTATGGGGTTTTGGCTTCTTTCTTAGTTGTGTATTTATTTCTTGGTTGTGAATGTGTGAGTAGAGTTAATTTGAGTTTGGTGGAATGTGGAGGTGTAATGAGCTCTGTCCTTGTTTCCTGTCCTTTTTTCCGGCAAGATTTCGAGCTCAAAATTGAACTCCGACAGTGGAAATTGATAAGTGAAAACAGTTAGAATGCATTGAGGGGATCTTAAGGAAGCTCTGTGACCAGTTTAGGGAGGTCTCTCTAAGAAATTTTTAGCACCCGAAATTTTCAGCACTTCTTGCCATGGCCGTGGGAGAAGTTTTTAAACAGTTGGAATGCACTGAGGGGATCTTAGGGAAGCATTGTTGACAATTTGGAGAGGTATCTCTAAGAAATTTTCAGCACTTCTTGCCATGGCCGTGGGAGAAGTTTTTAATAAAAATGGCTAAGGGGTGGCTGTTATGGCCAATTAGAGGGTGTAATGTGGTGCTCTAGTGGAGGGAAAAGGAGCTCTACAATTCATTTTGGCTGAGCTAGCCCTCAATGTGGCTGAGCTGACCTCTAGGTTTGATTTGGGTGAAACTCCATGGGGGTGGCTCTTGGTTTGGCTATTTTTTGCCCACTAGGCTGGCCGGCTGGCTAGGGGGAGGTGGATAGGTGCTCAGGGCATCCATAAGAATCCATCACAACAATTTAATGCAAATTTATTTTGATTTGGCAACGATATCTTAAGCATGTGTATTTTTAGGAATAAGATCCCTTAATTTGGGGGACCCTTGGTACATGT
This sequence comes from Phalaenopsis equestris, assembly GCF_001263595.1. Classification (NCBI taxonomy): domain Eukaryota; kingdom Viridiplantae; phylum Streptophyta; class Magnoliopsida; order Asparagales; family Orchidaceae; genus Phalaenopsis; species Phalaenopsis equestris. The sequence continues at coordinate 27,349 of NW_018250452.1, read as the reverse complement.
ATTAGTTTAGGTGGTCTTAGGGGTCAACTAATGGCTGGGGTGGAGTTAATTTTGTTGCTTTAGGGTGGTTGGGTCACAGTTAGTGCATGGGTCCAAGTGGGTGCAAATGACCAAGTCTTGGGCTTGGTCTAGGCTAGCCATGACAATTGGCCCAAATAAATGTTGTATTTGTTGTAGATGATCATAATGAACAACTTTGGCAAAAGGATGGAAGTGATTTTGAACTCAATTGAATTGTCAATTTGAGGAAATTTTGATGTTTAATCAATTTGGTTATGTTGGGCTAGCTTGGGTCTATTTTGGGCTAGCCTTGAGCTAATTCCAAATTGATTATTGTAAATGGTCCATAGGGACCCCATGAAGAGTTTTCAACATGAATTGGATGCCAATTTGGAGGATAAGGCAATCAATTGTGTGAAATTTGGGGACTTAGCAAATTTGGGGCTAAATTTGGGAATTTTGGATTTAGGCCAAAATCAGATGGATTTGAGGCTTCACCAAGGCCAATTGATGGTTGATTTTGATGTGTAAGAATGTTATAAAGATTTTTCAGCATTAATTTGTGTCAATTGACTAGGCTATGGGTTAAATTTGGTGGGATTAGGTCGTGTGACCAAAATTGGGGTTTTAACCTATACCAAAATTGAGCTCAAATCATGGGCCAATTAAGCTTGGATTTGGTCTAGTTTGGCCATATAAAAAGTGAATTTGAGCTTAGGATTGAAATTAGGGTCAATTGAGATCTAATTGATGGACATTTGAGTTGAATTTGGGGAAATTTGGGCCTTTAAGGGGCAATTTGGGGGTTTTGATCAAGGATGGTTAAATTGGCCAAATTTGTTCATGTGATAGTTGAATAAAATAAAATTAGAAATATTGGGGATTTATTGAGATTTTCTGGAAATTTTTGGAATTTTTGGAATTTTGGGCTATGGAGGGGTATTTTGGTAATTTGGCTATTTTTGGAGATTTTGGGTAATTTTAGGTAATTTGGAGGTTTTTAAAAGGTTTGAAATGAATTTTTGGCAAATTTGGGCATTTTGGCTAGATTTTGAGATTTTGGCCAAATTTGGGGTCCTAAGGGTATATGGGTAGTTTAGGGAATTTGGGGGGAAAGGCTAGGTTAGGTATCTTAGTAGAGTTGGAGTACCAACAACCATTAATAAGCCATGAACCAATAGAAACCCCATTTTAGGTCCTATATGTAGTGGTCTTAGCTAAACCCTAGCTTAGGGCTAATGGGTTTAGGGAACCACCTATAGGAGTCTCCTAAAAGAAGAGTGAGCCAAACTCTAGTACTTTAGGGTAATGAGTGATTGTGAGTGCAAACAAGTGCCTTAACCTAGACCAACACCCAGGGTCAACCCTAAGTTCCAACAGTCCTAAGGGCCACTCTTCTTGAGTTTCCCCCATAGTGACCCCAGCTACTAAGTACTAGAGGTTAAGACCAACATGTGGAACTTCAAGTTGAGTAGAGAAGAGGGTATAATTTCTAATATTGAGGGTTCCTTTTCTAGTTTTCTAAGAATAGTCAACAGGAAAGTCCTATGGCTAGACCTTAGGATACTAAAGCAGAAAAAGCTAAACCTCAGCCAAAAGTGAGGTCAACAAATCAACCCCCAATAGGCGTGGTGTGTTGGGTAAGCACACCGCGTGTATTGGCATTGATCGATGAGATCAAAAAAAACCAATACAAATTCCTAAGTCAACAGACCTGAAAATATATGTAGCATTGTGTGTGTAATTTGTTTCCACTGGGGAAATAGTGCGTGCGTATTTGATCAAGTTAAGATGTAGGGGGCTCTCTCTAGGGATTGGACAGCAGATTTTGAGTTATGAAATTTCAAAATTTTCTAGAAGATGGGGATCAGTACGCAAGTGCTGACCTCGAGGTGGGAATTGAAATTTAAGTATCAATTCCAAAAAAGAAGGAAGAGTTGGATTTTAGGTACCGACCTCAAAAGATGAGAATCAAAGTTTAGGTACTGGTCCAAAAATGATATTTATCGAGAAGAGAGTCAAAATTTAGGTATCAATCTCGAGAAGAGAGTCGAAATTTAGGTATCGATCTCGAAAGATGAGAATCAAAATTTTTTCAGAATTTAGGTACTGAGATTTGAAAATGAGATTTGAAATTTAGGTATCAATGTCAAGGAGAAAGTCAAAATTTAGGCATCGACCTCAAAAGATGAGAATCAAAATTAAGGTACTGACTCAAAAATGTGATTTGAATTTTAGGTATCAATTCTGTGAAGAGAGTCAAAAATTAGGTATCGAACTCAAAAGATGAGAATCATAATTTAGGTACTGACTCGAAAATGTGAGAATTGAAATTTAGGTATCAATATCAAGGAGAGAGTCAAAATTTAGGTATGAACCTCAAAAGATGGGAATCAGAATTTAGGTACTAATTCAAAAATGACATTTGAAATTTAGGTATCATTCTTGAGAAGAGAGTCAAAATTTTGGTATCGACCGCAAAAAATGAAAATACTAATTTAGGTACTGATTCAAAAATGAGATTTGAAATTTAGGTATCAATCTCAGGGAGAGAGTCGAAATTTAGGTATCGACCTCAAAAGATAAGAATCAGAATTTAGCTACTGACTTGAAAATATGAGAATTGAAATTTAGGTATCAATCTTAAGGAGAGAGTCAAAATTTAGGTATCAACCTCAAAAGATGAGAATCAGAATTTAGGTACTGATTCAAAAATGTGATTTGAAATTTAGGTATCAATCCCGAGAAGTGAGTCCAAATTTAGGTATCGACCTCAAAAGATGAGAATAAAAAATTAGGTACTGATTTGAAATTGAGATTTGAAATGTAGGTATCAATTTCAGGGAGAGTCAAAATTTTAGTATCGACCTCAAAAGATGAGAATCAGAATTTAGGTATTCACTTAAAAATGTGAGAATTAAAATTTAGGTAACAATCTCAAGGAGAGAGTCGAAATTTAGGTATCGACCCTAAAAGATGGAAATCAGAATTTAGGTACTGATTTAAAATTGAGATTTGAAATTTAGGTATCAATCTCAAGAAGAGAGTCAAAATTTAGGTATCGACCTCGAAAGTTGAGAATCAAAATTTATGTGCTGATTCAAAATTGAGATTTGAAATTTAAGTATAAATCTCAGGGAGAGAGTCAAAATTTAGGTATGGACCTCAAAAGATGAGAATCAAAATTTAGGTACTGACTCCAAAATGTGAGAATTGAAATTTAGGTATCAATATCAAGGAGAGAGTAGAAATTTAGGTATCGACCCCAAAAGATGACAATCAGAATTTAGCAACTGATTCAAAAATGAGATTTAAAATTTAGGTAACAATCTCGAGAAGATAGTACAAACTCAGGGAGAGTCAAAATTTAAGTATCGACCTCAAAAGATGAGAATCAAAATGTAGGTACTAATTAAAAAAATGAGATTTGAAATTTAGGTATCAATCTCAAGAAGAGAGTCAAAATTTAGGTATCGACCTCAAAAGATGAGAATCAGAATTTAGGTACTGACTCAAAAATGTGAGAATTGAAATTTAGGTTTCAATCTCAATGAGAGAGTCAAAATTTAAGTATTGACCTCAAAAGATGAGAATCAGAATATAGGTACTGATTCAAAAATGAGATTTAAAATTTTTGTATCAATCCCGAGAAGAGAGTCAAAATTTAGGTATCAATCTCAAGGAGAGAGTCAAAATTTAGGTATCTACCTCAAAAGATGACAATCAGACTTTAAGTACTGATTTAAAAATGAGATTTGAAATTTAGGTATCAATCTCGAGAAGAGAGTCAAAATTTAGGTATCAACCTCGAAAGATGAGAATCAGAATTTAGGTACTGATTCAAAATTGAGATTTGAAATTTTAATATCAATCTCAGGGAGAGTCGAAATTTTGGTATCAACCTCAAAAGATGAGAATCAAAATTTAGGTACTGACCCGAAAATGTGAGAATTGAAATTTAGGTATCAATCTCAAGGAGAGTCGAAATTTAGGTATCGACCTAAAAAAATGAGAGTCAAAATTTAGGTACTGATTCCAAAATGAGATTTGAAATTTAGGTATCAATCTCGAGAAGAGAGTCAAAATTTAGGTATCGATCTCAAAAGATGAGAATCAGAATTTAGGTACTAATTAAAAAAATGAGATTTTAAATTTAGGTATCAATCTCAGGGAGAGAGTCGAAATTCAGGTATCGACCTCAAAAGATGAGAATCAGAATTTAGGTACTGACTCAAAATAGTGAGAACTGAAATTTATGTATCAATCTCAAGGAGAGAGTCGAAATTTTGGTATCAACCTCAAAATATGAGAATCAGAATTTAGGTACTGATTCGAAAATGATATTTGAAATTTTGGTATCAATCTCGAGAAGAGAGTCGAAATTTAGGTATCAACCTCGAAAGATGAGAATCAGAATTTAGGTACTGATTCAAAAATGAGATTTGAAAATTAGGTATCAATCTTAGGGAGAGAGTCAAAATTTTGGTATCAACCTAAAATAATGAGAATAGAATTTAGGTACTGACTTGAAAATGCAATTTGAAATTTAGGTATCAATCTCAGCTCAGGGAGAGAGTCAAAATTTACGTATCGACCTCAAAAGATGAGAATTAGAATTTAGGTACTGATTAAAAAATGAGATTTGAAATTTAGGTAACAATCTCAGGGAGAAAGTCAAAATTTAGGTATCGATCTCAAAAGATGAGAATCAGAATTTAGGTACTGACTCGAAAATTAGATTTGAAATTTAAAAAGAGCTTGTGGTGTTGAATTCGCAAAAGTGTGTCATGTGGAAAGGTTGATTTTGATGAATAAGATTTGTAAAGTTTTGTGGGTTTTTGTGCAGAATGTAAAATTTTGCTGGGATGTAATGTGAGTTAATGCAGATAAAGATGGTTCGGCTGCGCGCACAAAGAGTAAGAAACTCTGAGAATGAGAGAATCCATTCAACAAATTTTTATCACATTTAATTTTTTGAAATATGTCTTTAAAGTTTTTTTTTAATTTGTTGATTTTTAAAAGGAATTTGTATTGTTGTTTATTTATTTGATGAATATTTTTATTTAAAATTTATTTATTATTAAAGATTTGTTGTCTCGTTCTTTTTTCAATGAAATTCTGAACCAACGTGTGGTTCGTGGCTTTCATCCATCGCATAAAAGGCAACTGACAAAAAGGCACACTCATGAGAAAAATTTTCATTAATCTGCTTCAATAAAAACATGTCACAGTTCGAACATAGGCTAACGCCTCAAAAGGTACAATATATTGTCCATGTCGAAATACATTCCGAACATCTCATGCTATGAATACATTGCTGACTGAATATATCATGTATATATCATGTTGCTATATAAAAAAGTGAACCCTCTGACGGCCTGTACTAGGTATGACGAGCTCCCAATCAAGTGGACATTCTAAGTCATGCTCCAGGATAAGAGTTCCCTTCACATGTACTTAGAGGTACAACCCACTCATATCTCGTACAACAATAGCTCTTCCAGTTCTGGGTCTGGCTAAAATCCATATGGCATTTTGTTGTCATCCATCCTGCGAAAAGTCACATACACCCTACGGTGTCGTACCCCTGGAATGCAATGTTTGCCGACATCTGCATCGTTGCCTTTAAGAACGAGCACTGAACCGAGTGGTAGAGGAATTTCTATAGCACCTCTGAATTCACCAAGGCTGACGATATCGATTTCTTTCCCAAATAAAATCTTACTTTTGCTCAGAAATGAGACTGTGCAAAAGGGCCTCACAAAACCATGATGATCAATGTGTGGGGGATTGCAATCACCCTCTTCATAGATATTGATAATGAAACTATTGGGAATGCAGGTAGTAGGTAGAATATTCCATTTGACCATTATTTTGATCATCCATTTTATCATTAGCGGTAGTGGATCCACTTGATCATGTCTGAGGATCTCAGGTGGATTCCCCTATCTGTCATTTGTGAAGTTATAACAACATCTGCATTGGATGGTGATTCTTCCCTTTCCTCTCATCCATTTATTTGGCTTGGAATATGTTCTTTCCATGAGAAGGCCTGCTCAGCCTCTATCTCTTAAATCAAGGATACAGTACAAAATGCTTCTTTCATCATTTTTGGAGAAACCCTGGTGTACAGCTCCAGGCCTTCCAGTATATTGATGAACTTTCCCTAAACTTCTTCATAAAACTCAAATTCTCTTTTATTTACTTTACTTATTTTGTAGTATTCTATCATACCAAGGGTTGGCAGCTATCACAGGCGTTTGTTTCTTCGTGCATTGGCAGGAACCCAAACTGGCGCAGGTTGATCTGAAGCATGAGACACGGCCTCTAGCGGGATGTTCAACCCTGGGCTCCACGGTACACACTGATACGTCCCCAATAGGACATATGGTTCATCCATCATAAAATCTGAAGTATGAGATCCATTGGTGCTTTAGTTTTACTCTTCCAATGTATTGACACGCTGTAAATGTAGAACATTACAATTCAGGCATTCTACAAACGCGCGCGTGGCTGATGTCCCGATGGGTATTTCAACGTTGCACGTTGGCCAACCCTTGCAAAAAACATCTGAAACTGAAAGTGTGTCTAACTCTGCGACAAAACCCGGTTCTTCATCTATGTTGGGTAGGCTAGCAGAAGTTTCTTTCACGTCTGGATCATAAATGTGCCCCTCAGGAAAAGGGGTGAGCAAGTTGTTTGTCTCTCTTTGATGTTTGTGTTCTTGTCGTAGAAAAGCTCTCTGCTTCTTGCGGTTGGCGTTTCAACGTTGCATCTTGCGAAGCCAAGTTATTGGTATTCATTTGTTATTGGCGGCTTTTAAGCCTCCAGCAGGTGTGACAACAACTTTTTATATACCTAAAAATACAGGAATTTGACACCACTACTAGAAGATTTAAATCCTCGGTAATGATGCCAAAAACTTGATGCAACTTTTAATATGTAAGAATTTATGAACCCAGATTTATATATTTATAATGATTTTGTAAAGTCACAATTTGAAACGCAAGTATACGTATCACTCAAGTAATACAGGGCTCTAGTGGAGTCCCA
>NW_018250452.1:13713-17818 GCF_001263595.1 Phalaenopsis equestris | reverse complement strand
AATCAGAATTTAGGTACTGATTCAAAAATGAGATTTGAAAATTAGGTATCAATCTTAGGGAGAGAGTCAAAATTTTGGTATCAACCTAAAATAATGAGAATAGAATTTAGGTACTGACTTGAAAATGCAATTTGAAATTTAGGTATCAATCTCAGGGAGAGAGTCAAAATTTACGTATCGACCTCAAAAGATGAGAATTAGAATTTAGGTACTGATTAAAAAATGAGATTTGAAATTTAGGTAACAATCTCAGGGAGAAAGTCAAAATTTAGGTATCGATCTCAAAAGATGAGAATCAGAATTTAGGTACTGACTCGAAAATTAGATTTGAAATTTAAAAAGAGCTTGTGGTGTTGAATTCGCAAAAGTGTGTCATGTGGAAAGGTTGATTTTGATGAATAAGATTTGTAAAGTTTTGTGGGTTTTTGTGCAGAATGTAAAATTTTGCTGGGATGTAATGTGAGTTAATGCAGATAAAGATGGTTCGGCTGCGCGCACAAAGAGTAAGAAACTCTGAGAATGAGAGAATCCATTCAACAAATTTTTATCACATTTAATTTTTTGAAATATGTCTTTAAAGTTTTTTTTTAATTTGTTGATTTTTAAAAGGAATTTGTATTGTTGTTTATTTATTTGATGAATATTTTTATTTAAAATTTATTTATTATTAAAGATTTGTTGTCTCGTTCTTTTTTCAATGAAATTCTGAACCAACGTGTGGTTCGTGGCTTTCATCCATCGCATAAAAGGCAACTGACAAAAAGGCACACTCATGAGAAAAATTTTCATTAATCTGCTTCAATAAAAACATGTCACAGTTCGAACATAGGCTAACGCCTCAAAAGGTAAAATATATTGTCCATGTCGAAATACATTCCGAACATCTCATGCTATGAATACATTGCTGACTGAATATATCATGTATATATCATGTTGCTATATAAAAAAGTGAACCCTCTGACGGCCTGTACTAGGTATGACGAGCTCCCAATCAAGTGGACATTCTAAGTCATGCTCCAGGATAAGAGTTCCCTTCACATGTACTTAGAGGTACAACCCACTCATATCTCGTACAACAATAGCTCTTCCAGTTCTGGGTCTGGCTAAAATCCATATGGCATTTTGTTGTCATCCATCCTGCGAAAAGTCACATACACCCTACGGTGTCGTACCCCTGGAATGCAATGTTTGCCGACATCTGCATCGTTGCCTTTAAGAACGAGCACTGAACCGAGTGGTAGAGGAATTTCTATAGCACCTCTGAATTCACCAAGGCTGACGATATCGATTTCTTTCCCAAATAAAATCTTACTTTTGCTCAGAAATGAGACTGTGCAAAAGGGCCTCACAAAACCATGATGATCAATGTGTGGGGGATTGCAATCACCCTCTTCATAGATATTGATAATGAAACTATTGGGAATGCAGGTAGTAGGTAGACATTTGACCATTCTTTTGATCATCCACTTTATCATTGGCGGTAGCGGATCTACTTGATCATGTCTGAGGATCTCAGGCGGATTCCCCTATCTGTCATTTGTGAAGTTATAACAACATCTGCATTGGATGGTGATTCTTCCCTTTCCTCTCATCCATTTATTTGGCTTGGAATATGTTCTTTCCATGAGAAGGCCTGCTCAGCCTCTATCTCTTAAATCAAGGATACAGTACAAAATGCTTCTTTCATCATTTTTGGAGAAACCCTGGTGTACAGCTCCAGGCCTTCCAGTATATTGATGAACTTTCCCTAAACTTCTTCATAAAACTCAAATTCTCTTTTATTTACTTTACTTATTTTGTAGTATTCTATCATACCAAGGGTTGGCAGCTATCACAGGCGTTTGTTTCTTCGTGCATTGGCAGGAACCCAAACTGGCGCAGGTTGATCTGAAGCATGAGACACGGCCTCTAGCGGGATGTTCAACCCTGGGCTCCACGGTACACACTGATACGTCCCCAATAGGACATATGGTTCATCCATCATAAAATCTGAAGTATGAGATCCATTGGTGCTTTAGTTTTACTCTTCCAATGTATTGACACGCTGTAAATGTAGAACATTACAATTCAGGCATTCTACAAACGCGCGCGTGGCTGATGTCCCGATGGGTATTTCAACGTTGCACGTTGGCCAACCCTTGCAAAAAACATCTGAAACTGAAAGTGTGTCTAACTCTGCGACAAAACCCGGTTCTTCATCTATGTTGGGTAGGCTAGCAGAAGTTTCTTTCACGTCTGGATCATAAATGTGCCCCTCAGGAAAAGGGGTGAGCAAGTTGTTTGTCTCTCTTTGATGTTTGTGTTCTTGTCGTAGAAAAGCTCTCTGCTTCTTGCGGTTGGCGTTTCAACGTTGCATCTTGCGAAGCCAAGTTATTGGTATTCATTTGTTATTGGCGGCTTTTAAGCCTCCAGCAGGTGTGACAACAACTTTTTATATACCTAAAAATACAGGAATTTGACACCACTACTAGAAGATTTAAATCCTCGGTAATGATGCCAAAAACTTGATGCAACTTTTAATATGTAAGAATTTATGAACCCAGATTTATATATTTATAATGATTTTGTAAAGTCACAATTTGAAACGCAAGTATACGTATCACTCAAGTAATACAGGGCTCTAGTGGAGTCCCATTTAGCGACCCCACAGGGAAGCAAGGTAAGAGGTCCTCAGTCAAATTCTAATCTACTACTATGAGTCCTTAGTTTAGAATGTCAATTAAAATGACATTTTATCTAGCAACTACTCCTAAATGCAAGTGTTAGATGTAAAGATAGTAACTATAACTAAATGCAAATATTAATTCTAAAGATAACCCTTTTTGGATGAATTGGTTTGGAGAATTTTGAGATATTAAAAACTACTATTCTTTAGGCTGGGAGGATACCGACTCTCACTTTGGAGCTCCCACATTCCCCTTACCTGAGGGCTAACATCTCCGCTTTAGTACTGAAATAATAGGACCAAATTGGGGATTTTAGTCTGTCACCCTAAAATCTTCAATTCTACGCCCATCAAAATATATTTCCCTATTTATTTGCATTCAACTCCTATGAACTTAACAATCCATGGAATCTGAATGTGGTTCTACTTTGTTGAGATTTACACAGCCCTCTCGAGTCTTTAATGCAAGTAAAATAAATTTTAACACAACAAGAGGCCTTTATTGTAATGTAAATAAAGTGCAAGTAAAAACCATCACATTTACAATTAAATGCGCTTCTAACATGCATCACAAAATCTTAAACATGAATTCTACTCATTACAAAAGAAAGGTAAAATGAAAACAACGACATAACCTTCTCATGCCATTATTTCCAAATAATAAGACAGAGTAAGAGAAACACATCATAAAGCATGAAGAAAACACAACTAAGAACATCATTTCATCAAAGAAAATCCACTAGATAAGTGTTTACAAAACCATAAGATAATGAAGAAGATAATACTTAGCTTTTTCCCTTTGAAAGAAAGATGAACTTTTCTCCCACAAAGTCTCCCATCGATCCATGCAATGCTAGAACATGTCCTAACAAATTCTCTCAAAATCTCCTCTCCAATCTCTCCAAAAGGGTAGAGATCTACATTTCGACTCCTATTCTAAAAACCCTAGACTTTCTCCATACTTTTCCTATCATTCCTCTCACAAAAATCCTCTTTATCTAACCTAAATTCATTCTTTTAAAGTGCAGGGATGAAGTTTGAAGAGTTGCCACAAGAATCCTTTCAAAAAATGTCCAAATACGTTGAATTTTGGCCCATAATAGCCAAAAGTCGGTTCATAGTCGTCCCGGGTGCCGTTGGCTGGCTCGAGGGAGCTTTCAGCGAGCTTTTCAATAAATTTTTTGGTCTTCTCTGGTAAATCTCTACATCGACGCCGTTTTGGGCACCGTCGGTGAGCAGACTGCGCAGCTCCACCGTTTCGCTCCATTTGGCTCCATTTTATGTTGTGTTCCTAACAGATAGCCCTACAAAATAAGCATGAAGATAACCTTCCTTTAAAGTGTAATTTCATTCAAAAATATGCAAGAAGTGTAAAAGAGATTAAGCATCAAAAGACTTATTCAAAGGTGACAGGGCAAAATTTCATTTCTTGCTCGTTTT
>NW_018250452.1:13252-13651 GCF_001263595.1 Phalaenopsis equestris | reverse complement strand
TTAATCATACCTGCAACAAAACATCAAAAATACCCTTCTTTAAAGTGCAATATCATCAAAATCAGTGTAAAATAGGTATTAAAATCTCAACATAATTTCTTTTGGTCAAAATCCCCCAAACTTAACTATTACTTGTCATCAAGTAATTTTAGTACTACATAAAAAGAATGATCTATTGTAGTAAATTCTTAATTCAGAAATACTATAAGATTGATTTAAGTAAATACCATAGTGAGATTTTTAAAAAAAATTCAAGTAATTAAATTAACATTGTAGGTACAAGATTATCTAGTCATCAAGTTTAAGAGTTCTAGTTTTCTATTCATTTCAAGAATGAGTATATGTTGTAATATCAAGTCACTTAGAATATTCAAATGATAGGAACTTCATGAGAACACT
>NW_018250452.1:0-12700 GCF_001263595.1 Phalaenopsis equestris | reverse complement strand
GTATTCTTTTCTTCGCCCCCCCCCCCCCCAAACTTGCTTTTTTAAATATTTTATAATTTAATTCCACAAAATGTAGCAAGAAGGAAAATTAATTGAATTTACTAGCTACTCCAACATCCTATCAAATTTATATGCATGCATAATCAGGATAGAATGACAACATGAGTAAGTAAATTAAGCCTAAAACATGCTTGCAATAATATTAAACTAAAAGGAAGAATATTCAATTTAAAATTTCATTTTTCTTCCTACCCACAAACTTGATTTTTAGCATGTATAACATTTAGTGCAGAAAATATAAGTAAGAAGATAAACAGTTTAAGAATTTTATCTTCCACAAATTTCTATCCAAAACATCTACAATTATTTATTAGGATAGAAAACATGTAGTAGAAAGTAAATCTAAACTAAACATGCCAGAATAAAATTAACTAACAAAGTTCTAACTAGCATAACAAGTATCAGCATTGAAATGATTTATGCATTCTCCAAATCTTTATATTATTGTAACAAAATCACAAACACACATGATAAATGAGGTCAATTCTTTCTTTAGCTCATTGCATCTCACCAACTTACTTCCAATTTCTAACAAAATCCCTACACAGATATATTTGGTACTTATAAATGATTTTATAGATTATAATCTCAAAGATAAAATTATCCCTGATAAGATTATTCCTCCCAAAGATAAGATTATTCCTGATATATTGGTTCTCGAGCACCAATATCAGACATCACCATATCGTAATAATTAAGAACCTCTATCAGTTATAAGGATAATGTAAAATCATCCATAAGTTACTCATCAAATAGGTTCACGACTCCTATCAAATGAAAAAAAAGTCCAAGAAAGGAAGTAACAAAATTGAGATGGAACTATCGCTGTAAAAATTCATAATGTCTTTTGTAAAACTCAAGTCCGAGAGAGACCCGAGTTGTAGTGGACTCGTCAATCCAACTACCACAAGAGAACATACACGTCTAACCATAATAAGAATTTAAGGAATCATCACCCTCATGAATCACAAAAAGTAAATCAAAACACTAACAATCCAAACATCTACCAAAAATCAAGCAAACAGATCAATCCACATAAATCATAAACAATACAACACTAACAATGATGACTCTTAAGCATACTAAATCAAACCACACAGATAACTACGGGTTGCCTCCCATAAAGCGCTTGATTTAACGTCGCTAGCATGACAAATAATTCCGCCTGGATCAAAGTTCCAATTATGTAATCCTTGATCAATAGCCCAATTTTTTCCAGATCCAGGGATTCCTACAAAGTCCTCAAATTTAAATTTTTCTTTCAGCTCTTCCTTTTCATATTGATTCATATCCTTGTTCCTCATATTTCTTTCTAGATCCAATATTATTCTAGTAATTTTCTCAATTTGCATATTAATATCATCCTTGAAGTTTATAAGAAATGGATTATTATATGCTACTTCATGATCTCCCAAATTTTGGATCAGATTCTCTCTAGGTAATTCAGATTCTAGATCAATATCTTCTATGTTACTCTTCTGTTTCAAATTATCTTCCAATTCTTCAGGAATTTCTTCTATTGATCTTTCAATTTCCTTATCCTTATCTCTCAACTCAAAGCTCTTTTGAAACAAATCCTCGAATTCTCATCTAAATATCAGTTCAATAATTTTAAATTGCTCATAATTCATTTCCTTAGGATTTATCTCAGAGTCACTAGGTAAAATCTCTGGGGGGTAACTGTTAATTGCATTAATAATCTGCCCCAACATTAGAATCTCTTTCATTTTGTTTGTATACCACGGAATATGCCATTCAGTGACTTTGACTAACTCTTTCATAGGAGATCTTTTACTGATTTCATCATTCAATTCATGTTCATCTTGTGATTGAATCGAATATGAAGATATAGAGACTGGTGGTGTATATGAATTCACCAAATAGGTAGGCTTTAAAATTGTATGAGGTAAATTCATTTTAAGGTCATGAGATTTTTCAATAGATGGAATACTATTTTTGGTAACGTACATCATTTCACACCTCTCTTGAACATACAAACAGTCTTCTTGAAACAACATTTTAGACTCATCATGAAAGCCCGTTTTGATCTCATCTGTTAACATACTCTCAAACATTTTCTAGAAATAGTTTTTACTTAGATAATCAATTTCATCCATCCAAAAACAATCATCATCTTTTCTCTCAGCTGGATATTTCATAGCCTTTAAAAATCAAAAGTGGTTTCATGGTCATTAATATTCATAGTTAACTTTCCTTTTTGCACATCTATCATAGCTTGTCCAGTAATAAAAAATGGTCTACCCAAAATAATGGGAATATCTTTATTTTCCGCCATATCTAATACAATAAAGTCCATAGGAAAGATAAATTTATCCACTTTAACAAGCATGTCTTCTATAACTCCTTTTGGATAAATAATAGATCGATCAACTAAAAGAAGGGTTATAGTAGTGGGAGAAATATCGAATAAACCTAACCTTTTAAATATAGATAGAGGCGTCACATTAATGCTCAATCCTAAATAACATAAAGCTGTTCCACATAATCTTTTTCCAATTATAAGAGATTAAGCATCGAAAGACTTATCGAAAGGTGATAGAGCAAAATTACATTTCTTGCTTGTTTTTGCTCCAAATTGCACCGTTTTTGTTTATTTTTACTCCAATGACCATAATTCATCATACCTGCAACAAAACATCAAAAATACCGTTATTTAAAGTGTAATATCATCAAAATCAGTGTAATATAGCTATGAAAATCTTAACATATTTTCCTTTGGTCAAGGAGGTGGTGGTCTTTTTAAATTGATTTTAGTTAGAGATATTAAATTTTCCAGATCCTTAGAAACATGTTCTTCAAGTCTTTTAGTTTCCTTTGTTTCTCTCACAACATCTTTCTCCTTTCTAACCACATCATCTATCTCGCTTCCATCTTTTAATTGAACAGCTTCTACTTGTTCATTAATGTTCTCTTTAGGGTTTATCTCAATGTTGCTAGGAAGTTTTCTTTGAGGCCTATTGTTAAGTGAATTAACAATTTGTCCCAGTTGATTTTCTGTATTTTTAATCACAACATTTTGACTTTGCGAAAGGTTTCCCATTTGCAATACCACTTCTTCCATAGACATCTTCTTATTGTCAAATTGTTGATCATTGTTAGAATCCGGTGGATATGAAGGTCTATAGTTTGTGTTCCCCTGATTATTCCAACTTTCATTAGGACTTTCATGATTCTTTTCCCATTTTTGGTTTCCACCCAAAGTAGTATGACACCAGTTAAAATTAGGTTATTTCTTCCAACCTGGGTTGTAAAAGTTAGAATATGGGTTGTTTATGGTATTTAAAGTTTCATATGATAAGTTAGAATCAATCATATACCCTAATGAACTTTCCTCACTTATAGGAGTAAATTGAGTGTGGTTCATTCCAAATTGGTTCAACTTCTTTGATATTGTGACAACTTAAGATGAATGAATTGTAATCACATCTGAATCATGAACAATGGCTACGTTTTTAGGATTTACCCTTGTAGAGGCCCATTGAAATTTGTTTGCAGCCATATTTTCAATTAACACATACGCTTCATCAAATGGTTTTGACTTTAATGATCCACCATCAACAACATCAATTATAAACCTAAGGGATTCTACTAACCCATTATAAAAAGTTTGAATGATTAACCAATGAGGTAGAGCATGTTGTGGACACTTTCTTAGGAGTTCCTTAAATTTTTCCCAAGCTTCATATATTGATTCCCCTTCATACTAACAAAATGATATAATATATTTTCTAAGTTTAGTAGTCCTTGAAGGTGGAAAATACTTAGTTAGTAATTTTTAAGTTAACTTCTCCCAATTTTTAATAGAGCCAGGTGCTAATGAGTATAACCACATTTTAGCCTTATCCCTCAGTGAGAAAGGAAAAATCCTTAGCTTGACATCATCGTCTGACATACCGTTGTAACAAAATATAGCACAAAGTTCTATAAAAATTGATAAGTGTAAATAGGGATCCTCCAAACGAGTTCACCCAAACTGATTGTTCTATACCTGTTGGATAATCTCAGGATTTATTTTAAATGAGTCAGCTTCTATGACAGGGTTTTCTATACTTAAGTGAATTTCATCTGTCGTAGGATTTACGTAATCCCTCAATGAAGTATGATGATTTTTCAAGTTATTACATTGAAAGTTTTCCATTTCCATTTTTAGTTTTTAAATTCCTCTTTGTATTTTTATTTTTTTCTTTTTTTCAAACTCGGGATCTTAAAGCACAAGTCCTGCAGATCATTTGTTTCACATACGTGACACAACAAACAATACATTAACAATTAAACAAATAACAGATGAAATATATTCAACACAACAAAATATTTTCACGAACACTTTATTTTTCATAAAAATAATTTTGTTAACACTTTTTCATAAAAAAACACTTTTCGCACAAAACAATTTTTATGACCCTACATTTTTTCAAGTCTAAGCCTAATTATTTCAACTAAAATTCTCCTAAAGTTCTTACCGAAGCTTCCCCGGCAATGGCGCCAAGAACTTGACAGCGACTATTTATATACCTAAAAATACAAGAATTTGACACCACCACTAGAAGATTTAAATCCTCAGCAATGAAGCGAAAAACTTGATGCAACTTTTAATATGCAAGAATTTATGAACCCTATTTATATATTTATAATGATTTTGTAAAGTCACAATTTGATAAAGTCATAATTTTAAACGTAAGTGCCCGTATCGCTCAAGTAATGCAGGGCTCTAGTGGAGTCCCGTTTAGCGACACCACAGGGAAGCAAGGTAAGAGGTCCTCAGTCAAACCTTAATCTACTACTATGAGTCCTTAGTTTAGAATGTCGATTAAAATGATGTTTTATCTAGCAACTACTCCTAAATGCAAGTGTTAGATGTAAAGATAGTAACTATAACTAAATGCAAATATTAATTCTAAAGATAACCCTTTTTGGATGAATTGGTTTGGAGAATTTTGAGATATTAAAAACTACTATTCTTATGTAATGAATTAGATAATGTAAAGAAATAAGATGCATTAAATATTGTATGTGCCAAATAGGAGCAATCCTATTATTTACCCTTTGGTCCAGGCATAAAGAAGATTGACTAATCTTATGCTTGTTCTATGCTTGTTTACTGAATTTGTGGCTAGGCTGGGAGGATACCGGCTCTCACTTCAGAGCTCCCACGTTCCCCTCACTTGAGGGCTAACATCTCCGATTCAGTAGACGGACGACTTTATAAATGCTCAAGAGAATAAATTAAATATGGACGTAATAAATATTCAATAATTATAAAGTCACACTTATTCACGGAAGTATACGTATCGTTCAAGTAATATAGGGCTCTAATGGAGTCCTAGATATCGATCCCATACGGAGTGGTTTAGAACTACGAACTAAGATCTTAGAAAAGCAATACTTTAATCACAACATTGAAGTTCAATTTGCTTAGCTGTCACTAATAGGCAATCGAAATAAATATGTAATTTTAATAACTCTTCAATAACTAATGATACTAATGAGGGTTTAAATGTGATATTCAATATATAAGAAAGCATCATTCTCCTTATCAAGAAATTATAGTGAATGGATAAAGCGAATTAGTTCAAATTTTATTGTGCTAAATAGGAGCATACATATTCTTTACCTTTTGGTCCATGCATAAAGAACATTGAATAATCCTACGCTTATTTACTGAATCTACGGCTTAGCTGGGAGGATACTGGCTCTCACTTCAGAGCTGCCACGTTCCCCTCACCCGAGGGCTAACATCTACACTTCAGCACCCAAACGATAGGACCAAATTTGGGATTTTAGTCCGTCACTCTAAAATCTCGAATTCTACGCCCGATAATATTATTTCCCTATTTATTTGCACCCAACTTCCAAGGGCTTTGACCTCCCAGAATCTTGGATGCAATCTTCACCTTAGTTATAAAACTCAACATATTTTAACAAATCAGTTGGCCAGATTGAAAGTAAATTAAGATCGAAGTGAAAAGATCATCACAATTTCTTATTCTTAAACATTTTCATGGCTTCACCAATTCAAATCACCATTTCAAAAATCTTGAGACAAGGAGAAAGACAGAGAAATCTACTCAGATCTCATGAGAAAAACACAACAAAACTCGAAATTCATATTTAAAATCAAAGTCATACAAACTACAAAAAGTAAATAACTTATCTCTAATTTCTCCCCAAAAACACTCCTCGAAGTTTCTCTGAATCTCTTCCTTTCTTTACAGCACACAGAATTCCTCTTTGAAGTAGCAAGGAGGAAGAAATCTCTCACTTTCCCTCCACTCATACAAGATCTCGAAGAATTCCTCACAATTTAGACTCTCTACACTTGCTTCACACTTCAATTTTGAGTCTTTCCCTCTACCAGGCTCGCCAATTGTCGGCTAAAATAGTCTTTTAAAGTTGTAGATGAGCTTTCTCAAGAGTTACCTAAGCATCCCTTCAATGTTTGGCCTTATCCAAAGCTTGAGTAGGCATAACCGCCGAGCTCACCGTAGGCGGCCTCGAGGGCGCCGCCGGTGAACTTTTGGAGAACATTATCCTGTAGCCACTACAAAAAATCACCTTCGGCGGCATCAAGGGTGCCGTCGGTGGCCTTGTTTAAATCTCCACATTTTGGTCCTTTTCATTCCAAATTTGCTCCTTTTTGCATCTTTTTGCTCCATTGACCCTAATTCATCATTCCTGCAACAAAACATCAAAAATAACTTTATTTAAAGTGCAATATCATTAAAAATTGTATAAAATAGGTATGAAAATCTCAACATAATTTCCTCTTGTCAGTACTTAAATAATAGGAACGAATTGAGGATTTCAGTTTGTCACCCTAAAATCTCTAATTCTACCCCCATCAAAGTATATTTCCCTATTTATTTGCATTTAACTCCCATGAACTTAACCATCCATTAAATCTGAATTTGGTTCTACTTTGTTGAGAATTACACAGCCCTCTCGGGTCTTAATTCAATTACAATTAATTTTAACACTACAATAGACCTTTATTGTAATGTAAATAAAGTGCTAGTAAAAACCATCACATTGATAATTAAATTCGCTTCTAACATGCATCACAAAATCCTAAACATGAATTCTACTCATTACAAAAGAAAAGTAAAATGAAAACAACGGCAAAATCTTCTCATGCCTTTATTTCCAAACAGGAAGAGAGAGTAAGAGAAACACATCACAAAACATGAATAAAACACAACTGAAAACTTCATTTCATTAAAGCAAATCCATAAGATAATGAAGAACACAATACTTAGCTTTTTCCATTTGAAAGAAAGACAAACATCTCTCCCACAAAGTCTCCCACCGATCCATGCAATGCTAGAACATCTCCTTACAAATTCTCTCAAAATCTCCTCTTCAATCTCTCCAAAAGCATAGAAATCTACATTTCTACTCCTATTCTAAAAACCTGAAACTTTCTCCACACTTTTCCTAACATTCCTCTCACAAAAATCCTCTTTTTCTAACCTAAATTCGTTCTTTTAAAGCGTCGGGACAAAGTTTGAAGAGTTACCACAAGAATCATTTCAAAAAGCGTCCAAATACGTTGAATTTCATCCCATAACCGCCAAAAGTCGGGTCATAGTCGTCCCACGCACCATCGGCGGGCTCGAGGGTGCTGCCGTTGAGCTTTTCTGTCATTTTTTTTATCTTCTAGGGTAAATCTTGCAGTCGGCACCATTTTGGGCGCCGTCACAGCTCCACCATTTTGCTCCGTTTGGCTCTATTTTAGCTCCGTTTCGCCCCGTTTTAGTTGTGTTATGTTCCTAACAATAGCCGTACAAATAAAAAATGAAAAATACTTTCCTTTAAAGTGTAATCTCATTAAAAAATATTCAAGAGGTGTAAAAGAGATTATGCATTGAAAGACTTATCTATATGTGACAAGTCAAAATTTCATTTCTTGCTCGTTTTTGCTCCAAATTGCACCATTTTTTTTTCTTTTTGCTTTATCAACCATGATTCATCATACCTGTAATAAAATATCAAAAATACCTTTTTTTAAAGTGCAATATCATCAAAATCAATGTAAAATAGGTATGAAAATCTCAACATATTTTCCTTTGGTCAAGTTGTAGCTAGCTTGGAGGGCATACGGCTGGGCCCTTCCATCAGATCTTGCTCTGTTATCATGTTATTGCCTCTACGTGATACATTATCTTTGGCGGCCACTCTCAGTAGTGAAGGCAATCCCTCTCTTTTTTTGCAGCTGACAACGTCCATGAGAGGACCTTCGTAGTCCATGTCAACCTGGTTAAAATCCATGTTAAAGTCAATGGTACCGCCTTGCGGCACCATCTCCTCATTTAGTGCAAGGCTCCAGCCACCCTGGAAAGCAAAGATCAGCCTTTGTCCAAACATTTTTTTGCAGACGATAAGAAAAACATCAATGGGTCGAAACTTGTTATGAATAAAAACAAAACAAAGTATTTATTAAAGTAAATTTTAGTTTATTTTGGTGAAATGAATTGTTTATTTTATGTATGAGTTTTGTTTAATTTAGTGGAACATTAAGTTCAAAAGGTAGAAAGGAGAAAATTTGAAGTTAAAAAAAAATTCTCATAATTTTCATTATATTGAGGTTAATTACAAAATTTGGACCCGGTTAGAGACATTGTGCTACATAGATAACCCTAAAACAATCAAAGTTTCCAAAGTTTCAAAGCAAGCAGAGGAAAACAGTGTCAGGAAAACAGGGTCATTCGCCCTAGACGTTCACTAACTGGTAGGCTCCTGCTATGTAGACCTTTTCAATGACAACTGGTGCCACCCAAGTTGGCTCAAAATTTCCACCTATTTTTGTGGCGTGCAAGAATAGGCTTTTTGAGCACAAGTACAAGGTCACCAACTTTGAATGTCCTTGGGCGGACCAATTTGTCATGGGCATGTGTCATCTTTGCCTAGTAAAGCTCCAAATGTTATTGTGCTTTTAGTCGTTTTCCCTCAAGATTTTGCAGTTCTTCATGTCTGAGTTTTGAGCTTTCCCCCATTATGAGTTGGTTGGCAACTGCGACTCTGAGAGAAAGTGTCTGGATTTCTAGCGGTAGCACGACGCTACACGAGCATATAAGGTGTACACTGAGTGGGAGTCCTGAAAGTCGTCCGATAGGCCCACAAGGCTTCTAATATTTTGTTGAGCCAAATCCTTTTGTTTTCATCAAGTGTTTTCTTCAAAATATGTATAAGTGTTTTGTTGAAAGCCTCAGCTAGACCATTTTCTATGGAATAGCAAATCGTAGAATAGCTATGGGATAGTAAATCATAGAATATCTCCAATCTATCCCATGTCTTTTGACAAAATTATTGATCTTTGTACTTCTAAAAGCTGTCCCATTGTTGGAAATTATTCTTCATGGTACTCTGAAACAGTAGACAATCTGGCTTTTGAAAAATTGAAAGATACGCTGTGTCGTAACCTCACGTAACAGTACTGCCTCTACCCATTTGGAGAAGTAATCTGTAGCGGCAAGTATAAATTTGTATCCTTTGGAAGATAGAGGGTCTATCAGACCTATTATGTTCGTGCCCCAACACTTAAATTGCCACGAGGCAACAGTTGGGTGTAGCACATTCGGAGGCCGGTGTAAGACCACCTCATGCACTTGGCATTGGTGACATCTTCTGGCTGTATCCTTGCAATCAGACATCATTGTTGGCCAATAATACCCGAGTCTTTTGATCTTCGTATTCATTTTTTGTTCTGATTGAGGCCCTGACTGGTGAGCGTCACACTATTCGGCACGTGCCTCTTTGACAATATTCTATGCTTTGGCTCTACTCAAACAACGTAGCCACATCTGGTCAAGCGTAAGACATGGACCTTCTTGTGATGTGGTGCACCTTAGACTTGTCTTCTAGCAACTTTTAAGTATGAAAATATTCTATTTACACTTGCGACAATTGTCGTTGATGTCTGCAATTGTATTTATTGCTTCTTCTTTTCCAAGCCTGTGTAGAGTTTCAAGATTGATCTGAGATAAGACTTATTTCGGGGGTACATGCCATTGTCTTAGCGAGTTTTGCTAGAGTGTCGGCATGGGCATTATCTCCCATAAGAATCTAGTAGAAAGTTACATCAGGGATCTGCTCCAAAAGCTTTATCAGTACTGATAATATTCGGCTAATTTTGGTTTCAAAATTCTGTATTGTCTAGCGACTTGCTGGATGACGAGTTGGGAGTCACCATAGATGATAATGTTTGTTATATCCATTGAGATTGCCATTTCCAACTCGGTGATTAAAGCTTCATATTGCTTCATTATTGGTGCACGGCTCTGTCAGGTGGTACAAGAACCTCTTCATACCCCTATCTGGTGTGATAAAGATCAAACCAATCCCTGCTTTGCCTGGTAGAACTGTGTCTGATCCTTTGTCTTCTCTGGCTGACAAAGCACCATTGAAGTACATCTCCCAGTGTTGCGTACTGGACAATTCCATTTGCAATATTTGCTCGTCTGGTAGTTCATCGTTGAGAGAGGACACAACTGGCAGCGAGAAAGTCTGCTAGTGTCTGTCCCTTGATAGCACGGAGGGAAACAAAAGTTATATCAAATTGTAATAAGATCATTGACCATCTTGCTAAACGTCCGGAGAGTGTTGGTCAGGTCCTCAGATATTGCAATGGATTAACTTTCGAGATTAGGGTAATCTTATGAGAAAGCTTGTATTTTCTAAGCTTTTGGGCGGTGAAAATGAACGCGAAATATTGCTTCTCAATAGTTGGATACCTTATCTCCATCGGTATTAGGCGATGACTCAAGTAGTAGAGCATATTTTCTTTACCCTCCTCATTGACTTGGGCTAAGAGGGCTCCGAGAGAGTCATCTAAAGTCGTGGTATAAAGTATCAGAGGTTCCCTGGGATAGGAGCTTCCAAGACAGAAGGTGTCATTAAATATTGTTTAACATCCTCGAAGGCCCACTGAAGGCCCTCTTCCCAAATAAATTTTGCGTCCTTTTTAATTAATGCCGAGCAAGGCTGACACCTACCTGAGAGATTAGAAATAAAGCATCTCAGATATGCGAACTTCCCTTGGAAGGAACGTAGTTGTTTCAAGGTTTTAGGGGGAGGCATTTCCAAGATAGCTTTAATCTTCTCCAGGTCGATCTCAATTCCCCGAATACGGACAACGAATCCTAGAGATTTCCTGGATGTAACACCAAAGGCTCACTATAAGGGATTCATCTTGAGATTGTATTGTTGTAATTGTTAGAACACAATCTTCAAATCATACAAATGATCTATTTTTCATTTACTTTTGATGACCAAATCATCCACGTAACATTCCACTTGATTATGGATGAGGTCGTCAAAAATCTTTGTCATTGCACGCTGATATGTTGCTCTAGCGTTCTTTAGTCCAAATGACATAACTGTGTAGCAAAAAAATCCAATTGGAGTTCTGAAGGCTGTGAGGGCTGCATCTTCTGGAGCCATCTTGATTTAGTTGTACCCTGATGATCCATTCATGAAGGAGAAAATTTCATGTGTTGAAGCGATATCCACCATCATCTCTAGTATGGGTAGTGGAAATTCATCTTTTGGGCATGCCTTGTTCATATTTCTAAAGTCGACATAAATATGGATCTGTCCATTTTTCTTCATAACAGGTACAATGTTAGCTAACCACATGGGGTATTGTTCTTCCTTTACAAAGTTTGCGTATATTAATTTCTTCACTTCGGCAATGACTTGTTGCTCTACTTTCAGGTGCATTCTCCTGGGAGCTTGTTTTGCTGGGTTATATTCTTGTCCACCCAGAGTTTATGGACTGCAACCTCTGCTGACAGTCCTGACATTTCATCGTAGTTCCATGCAAAGCACTCTTTGAATTCTGTTAATAGTTTAATCAATTATGTAGATTCCTCGTCATTAAGTAGAGAACTTATAAATGTAGGTTGGGGTCATACTTTAGTCCCGAGGTTAACAGTAGATTTAATTTCCTCCTCAAATTCTGGCGGAGCATCTTCTATTGGTTGATCAGTAGATTCATCCTCTATATCAAGGCAATCCTCTTCTGACTCACTAGTAACAACCAAGCAAAATTCAGAATCATCGACTGGTCTGACTGTACCAAATCTGAGACCCTCTTTTGAGTTTGGAGTTCGACTTTTACCATTCCATAGTTTTTCAAAAAGTTAAAATTTATCTTTTGGCATTTGTTTTTGCAAGTGTCCCTATTGAATTAACTTTTGAACACAAGGCGAGAAGTAACCAAAATGAAATTCCATTAATTCATTAGAATCAACATCCAAATTTACATGTTTTTATAGCTTAGTAAAGGTAGAAGCACGGTAAAATTTGCTTGGCTTTGAACAAACACTACGGACTTCCTTGACCTCTAAACTCTTGACCTTTTAACGGAGAATCAGAGTAAGGGCATAGCATTCACATAGTGGTTTATCCGATCATACATTGTTTCATATTCACTTTTTTTTGTATATTCTAAGGATATCTCATACTGAGGTTTCTTCCGTCTTGTAATCATTATTTCATCTTTAGAATTGTCTTCATTATTAACGTTGATGGTTGGCCTAGTCCGTTCAACAATTAAATTGATCATTGCTCGTCCACGTCCCCGACCCCGACCTCGGGTGCGCGAACTAAAAGAACCTTCACC
>NW_018250451.1:38563-39780 GCF_001263595.1 Phalaenopsis equestris | reverse complement strand
GAAAATTATTCCACATTATTCTCCCCTGTTCGCTGAATAAGAGGGTATTTTTACTTTATTTTTGTGATTTTTCTACACAAAGTTATGTATTTTCTAAGTTAAGGGTATTTAAATAAATAGGAAAAAACTCTATTTATCTATTTAAACAGCGCGTGCTGACTAGATCCTAGGCAACTCCGAAGGCATGCGTGACGCTCTCTGGTTGGACGCCGCCGTCCACGTAGCTGCTGACTCGGCCCGCTGTGCCCGTCCACACTAAAACCTTAAGGTCTCGGCCTAGACTCAACCAAATTACTTTGGGTTTGATCCTATGGACTTGTCTAAGTGAGACGAACATATCCATACGGTTAAGATGCCATGAAATCAGGCTTAAGTAAATGGAGAATCAAAATAAGCTCGAGAGGAGGAGGAGTTTTATACCTTTGCTCTGAGAAGGGAGACTTCAATCAGAGGTGCTCGTCAAGTTCGTTGGGGTCCAAGGAGGCTAGGGATTAAGTCCCTGGTCTTAGTGTAAGGCCTAGTTATGAATTCGATCACGACCGAATTTGGGTGTTGGTCTAGAGCTATGGTAGAGGCTATGTGGAAGAGGGATTTGATGGGATTTTAGCTTCTTTCACTGTTGTGAAGGTGTGGGTGAAGTTAATTTGAGTTTGGTGGACAGTGGAGGTGTTTTGGGTTCTGTCTTGGTTTCCGGGAAGGTTTCAAGCTCAAAATTGAGCTCCGACAATGCAGATGGGTGAGGAAAAATGGTTGGAATGCACCGAGGGGATCTTAGGGAAGCTCTGTGTGAAGTTTGGAGAGACCTCTCTAAGGAAATTTCCGCACACCTCCCATGGCCGTGGGAGGTGAGTTTTTATAAAAATGGCCATAGGGTGGCTCTCAGGGCATAAGCTTGGGTGCATTGTGGTGCTTAGGTGGAGGGCAAAGGAGCTCCGTAGTTTGATTTGGATGAGCTGGCCTCTAGGTTTTATTTGGGTGAGGTGCCATGGGATTGTCTTTTGGTTTTGGGCTTCCTTGGGCACTAGGCTGGCCGGCCGGCTAGGGGGAGGTGGCTAGGAGCTCAGGGAACCCATAGGAATCCACAACAATTTATTGCAAATGTGCTTGGATTTGGCAAAGATATCTTAAGCATGTGCATTTTTGAAAATAAGATCCCTTAATTTGGGGGACCTTTGGTCCATGGCTTGGTTTAGGTGGTTTCATGGTGTTTGGACTGG
>NW_018250451.1:19977-37621 GCF_001263595.1 Phalaenopsis equestris | reverse complement strand
AGTACATAGAGGTTGGGAGCAATATGTGGAACTCCAGGTTGAGTAAAGAAGAGGGTAGAATTTCTAATGGTGAGGGTTCCAAGTCTAGTTTTCTAGGAATAGTCAATAGGAAAAGTCCTATGGCTAGACCTTAGGCTACTAAAGAGGAAAAAAACTAAACCTCAACCAAAAATGAGGTCAACAACTTTCCACACTGTATTTTTATACTTACAAAACTTGCACGTTGAACAACAATGTCATGCAGCAAGAAAACAAAAACTACTAGGTTAGCCATAAAACCAAAAACAAAACTAAAGTTAACCAAGGTAAAATTTAGTACCACAACATTCAAAACATAAGACAAATTCACAAATTATAAAATAACTCAAAATTTAATCACAAACATCATAAAACAATTGCAACTAAATTAAGACGGCACTATCGGATGATCGGGAATTCCTCAGATAAGGTAACCTACAGTTGCTAACGAGATTTCCCATGGTCTAAATGAAAGTATGGAACTCATTGAGTTAAGTTTAGTAAATTCATTTGGACTAAGTGAATCCGATAGAAAATAGTGGTGCCGAAATGAGGGAAAAATTAGGAAAAATATCTTAATTAATTCTAACTGTTCAGGGGATCTTTCCACTCATTTTGAACCATTTTTTATATTTTGAAAATTTTGATTATTTTAATTATTTTTAATTCAAAATATTTCTTAAAAATGAAATATTTTCAAAAAAATGGATTTTATTTTAATTAAATGCCCCTGATCACAAGGAACTGAGAGAACAAATTTTCATAATTTTTCTAAACTTATTTAATTTGATATAATTATTTTTATAAAAAAATAGAAGGTTTCCTTAAAAATCCATTTTAGTGCTTATACTAAGTTAAATAATTTTGATATTTTTATAATGAGAAAATATGATTTTTTTGGATAGTGGGGAAGTGATTTTGTCAATTTTTTATAAGTGCATGATTTACATAAATTAATATAAAGTATATGCATTTAATTAAGCATGGAAATACACAAGATGATTCAAAACCTCATAATATTCTTCCTAGACTTCTTTGACCACAGGAAACCTTCTAAAATTATTCCCATAATTTTCTAAGTGATATTTTGACATATATAATTAAAATAACGAAAATAGTCACCTTAGTTTGAAAGTTAAGGCTAGAAGTATACATGTGTCCTCTGACCTTAGAAAAATCAGAGGACATGGCCTCTATCATGAGGAATGAACTCTCAAAATATCAAGCCATGGCGAGTAATATTTAGTCATGGTGATTTGAAATATCATGGAGAATTGAAATACCACAGAGGGTATTTAATTTATTAAAAATCAAGGAATAAGAAAATAATTTTTATATTTAGTCCACATTATTCTCTTCTGTTCACTGAGCAAGAGCATATTTTTTTACTTTATGATTTTTTTAGAGAAAGATATGGATTTTTGAAGTTAGATATGGATTTTTGAAGTTAATATGGATTTTTGAAGTTAAGGCATTTAAAATAATTCAGAAAATCCCTATTTTTCTACTTATCTACGCGCCGCCACCTCAACTTACGGCAGCTCCAAAATCACATGTGTCGTACTCTCAATGGATGCCTCCAACCACTGCAGCTGCCACGTGGCCCGCAGTTCACGTACCATCTGCTTGTCTGGCTTGATCTCCTCTATTGGTTGAAGACATGCGTTATCGGGTGGCTCGGCGTTATCGTTCCCAAGTGACTTAACTGTAAGCTGTTCACACTAAAACCTTAAGATCTTTGTATACACTCAACCAAATTGCATGAGGTTTGTTTCTAAACCTTCATCTACTCAAGACAAATACATCTATATTGTTAATCAATTATGAAATACAATAAATACGTATGGAGGGTCGAAATAAGCTCGGTTTAGGGTTTGAGTTCAATACCTTTGTTTCAGAGGGGAGGCTTCAATCAGATGGTTATGGTAGCTTTGATTGGTCCCAAAAAAAAGTTCAATACCTTTGTCTGAGAGGGGAGGCCTCAACCAGATGGTTGTGGTAGCTTTGATTGGACCCAATGAATCTCCTGATGAAGTCTCAAGTTTTAGTGAATTTTCTAAATATGAATTCGATCAAGCTTGATTTCAGATGTTGGTACTTTAGAGGCTATTTCAAAGGTGGTTTTGATGGGGAATCAACTTCTCTTGCTCTAAGGATGGTGTGTGCATAATTAATTTAAATTTGGTGGACTGTGGAGAGATGTCCTGGTTTGAGCTAAAATTTTAAGCTCAAAACTGGGCTTCCACAGTGGGGATCAATGGGAGAAAATGGTGGCAATGAGCTTAGGAGTTCTTGAAGAGTGTCTGAAAGCAATTGGACAGAGTTTCCCTATGGATTTTGGCACACTCTTCTCTTTGGCCATAGAGGGGCTGATTAAATAGAGGAGCTTAGGTGGGAGCTCAGGGCTAATTGATGAGTGTAAAATGGTCCTTAGGTGGAGGGCTGAGGAGCTCTAAAGAGGCATTGGGATGAGCTGGTCTATGGGGATGAGCTGGCCTCTAGGGTTGAAATTAGGTTTGAATTTGAGCTTGGGGGTCTTGATTTTGGTGTTTTCTGGCCATTAGGCCGGCCAGCAAAGCCAGGGGTGGTGGACTGAAGGTTGGGTGAGCTAGAGGGAGGCGTAATTATAATTCACTCCCAATGGTAACTAATGATGGAAGAGATTTTTGGTTAAGGCCCAAAAATGGAATAAGATCCCTTAATTTAGGGACCCATTGGAGCATAGCTTACTTGGGTGGTTTGAGGGGCTTTTGCCTGGTCAATAAGATGTATTTGGTGGTTGTGGGGTCATTAATTTGGTGGCTTAGACATGGTTAAGTCAATTTTTGTGCATGGGTTCAACTTGGGCCAAATGACTAAAAGTTGGATTTGTATCAAAATTGAGCTCAAAGCATGGGCCAATTAGGCTTAGATTTGGTTTTTTATTGGTCATATAAAATGTGAATTTGAGTTTAGAATTGAAATTTAGGGGAATTGAGGCTAAATTGATGGGCATTTGGGATGAATTTGGAGAAATTGGGCCTTTAAAGGCAGTTTGGGGGTTTTGGTCAAAATGGTCGAATTAGCAAAATTGGGTTCAATTGAGGGGTCCAAATTGGTTTGGAGACATTTGCAGTGAATTTAAGGTAAGGTGCCAAGGGTATTTTTGTCATTTTGGCAAATTTGGGGGTATTTTTTTATTTTTTACAAATTTGGGTGGTTTTAAGCAATTTGGTTAATTTGAAATGGTTTGAAGTGATTTTTGAACATGTTTGGGTATTTTGGATGAAATTGGGATTTTTGGCCAAATTTAGAATTTGGGGGTGTTTAGGTAATTTGGGTAAGTTTGGGGCTAAATTGGCCAAATTG
The DNA here is from genome assembly GCF_001263595.1 of Phalaenopsis equestris. Taxonomy (NCBI): domain Eukaryota; kingdom Viridiplantae; phylum Streptophyta; class Magnoliopsida; order Asparagales; family Orchidaceae; genus Phalaenopsis; species Phalaenopsis equestris. Next base: position 34,255 of record NW_018250451.1, on the reverse strand, counting down.
GAAACTTTGGTAGAATTGGGGTGTCAACCACCTTACATGAGCTATGGGCCAATGAAATCTTCATTTGGGTCCTCTATGTACTGGTCTTAGCTAAACTCTAGAGCTAAACTGCTAAACTCTAGCCTAGGGCTAGTGGGTCTAGGGTACCATCTACATGAGTCTCCCAAAAGATAAAGGGATCTAAGTCAACAATTCTGGGTTTATGGTTGCAAGTGGATATAGGTGGTAGTGAGTGTAAGTGAATGAAATAGCTCTAGATCAACACCCAAGGTCAGCCCCATGGTCAAGTAGTCATATGGGGACTCCTCTTGAGATCCTCCAAACTCCCAGACTCACCCCACCTACTAAGTGCTAAAGGTTAAGACCAATATATGGGACTTCAAGTTGAGCAAGAAAGATTTTAGAATTTCTAATGGTGAGGGTTCCTTTCTATTTTTTAGGAATAGTCAACACGAAAGTCATATGGCTAGACCCTATGCTACTAAAGAGGGAAAACTAAAACTAAACCTCCTAAACCTCAAACAAAAGTGAGGTCAACAAATGCACCCCCAATAGGTGTGGTGTGTTAGGCAAGCACACCGCACGTATTGGCGTTGACCGACAAGATTAACAAAGCCAATACAAACTCCTAAGTCAACAGACATAGAAGGAGTGTAGAATTTGAGTTCTAGTTATTCCTGTTGGGGAATTAGCAAGTGCATATCTGATCAAAATCAAGGAGTAGAAACTCTCGCTGGGGATCAGAGAGTAGGCTTCAAATTATCAAGTTTTAGGTGTTTACACAAGATGGGAATCAATATATAGGTGTTTACCCCAAGATGGGAATTGAAATTTAGGTATCAATCCCAAAAAAAGAGTCAAAATTTAGGTACTGACCTCGAAAGGAGGGAATCGAAATTTTGGTACTGACCCCGAGATGAGAGTTGAAATTTAAGTATCAATCTCAGAAAGAGAGTTGGAATTTAGGCATCGAACTCGAAAGGAGGGAATCAGAATTTAGGTACTGACCCCAAGATGAGAGCTGAAATTTAAGTATTGATCTTAGAAAGAGAGTCGGAAATTAGGTACCGAACTCAAAAGGAGGGAATCAGACTTTAGGAATTGACCCGAGATGAGAGTTGAAATTGAAGGATGAATCTCCTCAAAAGGAGGGAATCAGACTTTAGGTATTGACCCGAGATGAGAGTTGAAATTTAAGGATGAATCTCAAAAAGAGGATCGAAAGTTAAGGACTGACCTCAAAAGGAGGGAAGTAGAAGTAAGGGAATGATTCCCAAAAAAGTAGAAATTAGAATTTAGGTGCTGATCCCAAAATGAGGATTGAAATTTAAGTATTAATCTCAGAAAGATAGTCGGAATTTAGGTACCGAACTCGAAAGGAGGGAACCAGAATTTAGGGACTAACTCCAAAATGAGAATTGATATTTAAAAAGAGTTTGTGGTGTTGAACTCATAGATATGTGTCATGTGATAATGCTAACATTGGTGAGGAAGATATGTGAAATTTAGTGTAGACAGGGACGATCGTGTTGCGCGAGTAAAGAGTAAGAGACCTCAAAATTGAGAGCAACAACTCAACAGATTTATTTTCAATTTTCTTGTTGTTTTTATCACGTTTAATTTTCAAAAATATGATTTCCAAAATTTAGTTTTTGTTGGTTGATTGATTTTCAAAAGAGTGTTTTATTTTAAATTTATTATTAAGTTTTTATTATTTTATTCTTTGTTCTTTATAGTTTAGAACCAATGTATGGTTCTATGGCTCTTTATCCATCACACAAAAGGGCAATTGAACAAACAAACAAAATTCTGAAAGAGATTTCATTAATCTACTTCATCAAGTGTTACAGATTGAGTGTAGGCCAAAGCCTCAAAAGGTACAATATGTTGAATGCATCAAAGTACGTCTGAAAATATCTCATGTTGAGTACATATCACAAGCTGAGCATAACTGGTATATATATTATCATATCTTCTATGTCGAAATGCAGTAGAAAAGGTATCCCTTGAATGTCCATCTTTGGTGGGGTGTGCTCCTGATCGAGCTGACCTACTAAGCCATGCTCCAGGACAAGAGTTCCCTTTGCATGTGCTTAGAGGTGCAACCCTCTCATAGCTCGTGAGGCAGTAGCTATTCTAACTCCGGGTCTGGCCGGAATCCATATGACATCTTGCTGTCATCCAATCTTTGGAAAGTCCCAGACACCCTAAGGTGTCGTAGCCTTGGAATGCAATGTTTGGCAATGTCTGCTCTATTTTCTTTAAGAACCAGCACTGAACCCACTGGTAGTGGAATCTCCACGGATCCTCTGAACTAGTCGTGGCCAATAACATCTATTTCTTTCCCGAATAAAATTTGGCTTTTGCTCGTGAAAGAGACTGTGCAAAAAGGTCTCAAAAAATAATGATGGTCTATTTGTGGGGGAATGCAGTCGCCTTCATTGTATATATTGATGATACAACTGTTAGGAATACAGTCAGCTAGAAGTATGCTCCATCGGACCATTCTCTTGATCATCCATTTTATCATGGGAGGTAGCGGGACCACCTCGCCGTATCTCAAAATCCCCGAGGGATTTCCTTGTCTGTACTGGGTGAAATTGTAACAGCAACCACATTGTATGGTGATTCTGCCTTTTCCATGCATCCATTTTTGTCACTCAGAATAGGTTCTTTCCATCAGAAGGCCTGCTCGACCCCTTTCTCTTAAATCAAATATGCAGTCGAGAATACTTCTTTCGTTGCTTTCAAAGAAGACTCTGGTATACAGTTCCAAGCCTTCCATTATATTAACGAAACTTCCTTGAACTTCTTCATATAATTTAATTTCCCCTTTATTCACTTTACTCATTTTGAAGTATTCTGTCATGATGATGATCGGTGGCTGTCGAGGATGCTCCCTCATTTTAATATCGGTAGGAATCCAGGCTGGTGCTGTCTCTATATCCAACGGGATATATGACTCCCCCATTGGGTTATCGGTGACTTGAAATCTGTCATCAACGGATGTGTACTCCTCCAAGGTACTGTAACATTCTAGGTAGAGAACATTGTAGTCTGGGCATTCAACAAATGCCCCTGTAGCTGGTGTACATGTGGGAATTTTGGCATTGCATGTCGAGCAACCCTCACAAAGATGATCTGAAACTCTTAGTATCTCTGGCTCTGCAGTGAACTTGGACTCATCCTCTGTGACAGGTAGGCTGGAGGAAGTCTCTCTCATATCTGGATCATATATTTTCCCCTCAGGAATAGGGGTAAGTAAATTTTCTGCCTCTTGTTCGTGTCTTCTTTCTTCACACATGAAAGCTCTATGTTTTTGGTTGTTGGCATTTCTGTGTTGAGTTCTTCATAGTGGTGCATCCAGCAGTCTTTCATCATTAGCAATGACTAGGCCTCTAATTGGTGCAGTTATCATAGATGACAGGTGACTAATCCTCTCAATCGGATCTTGTTGTATTATCACATTTTTCCCCTTTAGTGAGGAATTCTCCCTGGGGTCGATATTCAACAGCGATGGTAACCCTTCTTATTCTCGATGGCTAATCACGTCTATCAAAGAACCCTCATAGTCCATGTTGACTTGACTAAATTTCATGTCGAAGTCTATGGTGCCACCCTATGGTGCCCTTTCCTCATTAAGTGCAAAGTTCCAGCCATCTTTAAAAGCAAAAATCAGCTTCTGTCCTAACATTTCCTCTGCAGACAACAGAAAAAACATCAGTGCTCTAAAATTTAGCAAGAACAAGAACAAAACAAAGTATTTTTTAGAGAAAATTTTCATTTTTATATTGGTGATAAAATTGTTTATTCATGTGTATATATTTTTGTTTAATTTAGTAAAATATCAAAAACTTTTAAGGTAGAAAAAGAATTAAAGTATGTAGCTTCAAAAGTTTTCATTTTATTGAAGTTATTTTTATTACAAAATCTTGGACCCTGTCACAACGTTTGGCCAAATAAATAACCCCATAACAATTAAAATTTCAAAAAGAAAATTTCAAGCAGTGTCAAGTTGAATGGTATGTCTTCAAGTATCATCCGTTGATCGGCAACATTGGTCTTTCACCTCAAAAATCCACTAGTTGGTAGGCTCTTCCTGTGTAGAATTTTTCTACGATAAATTGTCATTCCCAAGTTGGCTCAAAATTTTCACCCATCTTGTGGCGTGCAAGAATAAGCCTTTCAAGAACAAGAACGAGGTCACCAATTTTGAAGCTTGGGCGGACCTATTTGTCATGGGCTTGTACCATCTTTGCTTGGTAGAGCTCCAAGTGTTGTTGTGCTTCTAGTCATTTTCCTTCGAGACATTCCAATTCTTTAAGTCTGATTTTTGCACTTTCTTTTGTTGTAAGTTGATTGGTGACAGCGACTCTAAGAAACGGTGTCTGGACCTTCAGCGGTAGTACGACCTTGGACCTGTAGATGAGCATGTAGGGTATACACTGAGTGGGAGTCCTGAATGTTGTCTGGTAGGCTCACAGAGCTTCTAACAATCTGTTATGCCAATCTCTTTTGTTTTTTTCCAATGTCTTCTTCAAAATCTAGACAAGTGTCTTGTTGAAGGCTTCGGCTAGTCCATTTACCCTAGGATAGTAGATCGTAGAGTATCCCCAGTCTATCCCATGCCGCTTGACGAAATTGTTGATTTTGGTGCACTTGAAGGCTGTCCCATTGGCGGAAATTATTCTACGTGGAGCTCCAAAATGATAAACGACTTAACTTTTGAAGAACTGAAGGACGTGTTGTATTGTAACCTCTCATAACGACACTACCTCTGCCTATTTGGAAAAGTAATCTATAGCAGCAAGCATAAATCTGTGTTCCTTAGAGAATGGAGGGTCTATCAGACCTACTATGTCCATGCCCCAACACTCTAATGGCCACAAAGTAATGGCCGGGTGTAGCACATTTGGAGGTTGGTGCAATACCACCCCATGCACTTGGCACTGGTGACATCTTTTAGTTGTATTCATGCAATCGGACATTATCGTCGGCCAATAATATTCGAGTCTCTTGATCTTTATTTTTATCTTTGGCTGTGACTTGTGAGCGCCACACAATCTGGCAGGTACCTCTTCGACAATATTATGTGCTTCGGCTCTGCTCAAACTTCGTAGCAACATCTGATCGAGTTGTCTTCTGTAGAGGACATCACCCACTAGGCGTATGACATAGCCCTTCTTGTGATGTTGTGCGCTGCTAACTTGTCCTCCAGTAGCTTTCCAGTTTGCAAATATTTTATTAATGGCTTACATCAATCTTCATTGATATCAGCAATCGCAATCATTATTTCTTCTTCTCTTTTGAGCTTGTGTAAATTTTTTAGGTTGATTCGAGACAAAACCTTTCTCCCTTGTATTGTGATGTTAATGGAATCCTCCGAGGGACATGCTAATTCTCTTGAAATATTTTTTAGAGTGTCAGCATGGGCATTATCACCCTGAGGATTTGATAATTGTCTGGCTACTTATTGGATGATGAGTTATGAGTCACCATAAATACAAATATCTATTATATCCAACAAGATTGCTAATTCCAATCCTATAATTATGGCTTCATATTCTGCTTCATTGTTAGTACACGGCTCTGTCAGGTGTTATGAGAACCTTAGCATACTCTTATCTGGTGTGATGAAAACCAAAACAATTCCTGTTTTGCCCGGTATAACTATGACTGATCCTTTGTCTTTCCTAGCTGACGAAACTTTGTCAAAGTAAATTTCCTAGTGTTGCGTACTGAAGAATTCTATTTGTAATACTTGTTCATCAAGTAACTCGTCATTAAGAGGGGACCCAGTTGGAAGTGGGTGTGTAGCGAGAAAATCTGCTAAAGTTGTCCCTTGATAGCACGGAGGGGAATAAAAGTCATATCAAATTGCAACAAAATCATCGACCATCTGGCTAGACGTCCAGAGACTGTTGGTCGGGTCATCAAATATTTCAACGGATTAACTTTTGAGATTAGGGTAATCTTATGAGAAAGCATGTAATGTCTGACCTTCTGGGCGGTGAAATTTAATGCTAGACAATGCTTCTCAATTGGCGAATACCTTATCTCCGTCGGTATTAGACGACGACTCAAGTAGTATATTGTGTTTTCTTTACCCTCGTCATTCACTTGGGCTAAGAAGGCTCCAAGAGAGTCATCTAAGGCTGCAGTATAAAGTATCAACAGTTTTCCCGGGATAGGGGCTGCCAAAATAAGAGGTGTCAATAAATATTGCTTAACTTTCTCAAAAGCCCGCTGGCATTTCTCTTCCCAAACAAATTTGGCATCCTTTTTAATTAATGTCGAGAAGGGCCGACACCTACCTAAGAGATTAATAATGAAGCGTCTCAAGTATGCCAACTTCCCTTGGAAGGAGCGTAGTTATTTCAAGGTTTTGGGAGGAGGTATTTACAAGATAGCTTTAATCTTATCCGGGTCAATCTCAATTCCCTGATGACGGACAATCAATCCCAAAAATTTCCTGAAGGTAATGCCAAAAGCGCACTTTAAGCAATTCATCTTAAGGTCATACTGTAAGTGTTGCTTCTTCTGGAGGCATCTTGATTTGATTGTACCCCGTTGATCCATCCATAAAGGAGAAAGTTTCATGTGTCGAAGTGATATCCACCATCATTTCTGGTATTGGCAGTGAAAAAAAGTCGTAACCGTTCGAACATGATCCTCAAATCATATAGGTGTCCTGAAGGCTGTAAGTGTTGCTTCTTCTGGAGGCATCTTGATTTGATTGTACCCCGTTGATCCATCCATAAAGGAGAAAGTTTCATGTGTCGAAGTGATATCCACCATCATTTCTGGTATTGGCAGTGAAAAAAAATCCTTTGGGCATGCATTTTTCAAATCTCTGAAGTCGACACATACATAGATTTATCCATTTTTCTTCTTAACCGGTACAATGTTAACTAACTTCATGGGGTATTTCTCTTCTTTTATAAAGTTAGTGTCTATTAACTTTTTTACCTCGGCAATTACTTGTTGCTCTATCTTGAGGCGCATTCTTCTGAGAGCTTATTTTACCGGGGTCATATCTTTGTCCACCCTGAGTTTATGAATTGCAACTTTTGCTGACAGTCCACGTGAAGCAATCTTTGAATTTTGTTAATAGTTTAATCAACTCTATAGATTCTTCATCGTTGAGTAGTGAACTTATAAATGTAGATCGAGGCTACTCTTCCGTCCCGAGGTTAATTTCCTTCAATTCATGGATTTTTCACTTGATTTATCCTCAAATTATGGCGAGGCATATTCTATTAGCTAATCAGTAGAGTCATCCTCTATATCAAGGCAATACTCTTTCGATTCACTAGTAACAACCATGCAAAATTCTGAATCATTGACTGTTCCGACTGTACCAAATCAGAGACCCTGTTTCGAGTTGGGAGTTTGAATTTTAACATCCCATAATTTTTCAGAAATTTGTAATTTATCTTTTGACAAATGTCCCTACTGAACTAACTTTTGTACATGAGGCAAAAAGTAACCAAAAGGCAATTCCATTAATTCATTAGAATCCTCATTCAAATTTATATTATTTTCAAGATTAGTAGAAGTAGAAGCACAATAAAACTTGATCGGCTTTGAACCAGTGCTAAGGACTTCCTTGACCTCTAAACTCTCGACCTTTTGAGGGAGAATCGGAGTAAGGGTCATGGTGTTCACATAGTGGTTTATTCGATCATATATTGTCTGATATTGGCTTTTCTCCATATCTTCTAAGGATATCTCGTACTGAGGTTTCTTCTATTTTGTCATCATTATTTCATCTTCAAAACCTTCTTCATCATCAATGTTGATGATCGGCTTACAACAATTAAATTGGTTCTTACTCTCCCACATCCCCGGCCTTGACCTCGGGTCTGCGAACTAAAAGAAACCCCACCAACTCATTACAAAAGGGTGGTGGAGGATCACTGAAGTGGAGTTGAATGGCCTTGCCATTGTACTTCTTCTAAACCTTCACTCTTATTTGTTATAATTTCACAAGAGAAGACAATTTTCTTCGGAGGCGCGTAGTAGGCGGCATCTTCATGAGTGCCAATTTCATGAACTGAAAATGACTGTAAATCTCCTTTGATGCAATGTTCTTGTCTTTCTTTATAGTACTTAATGCACTGGTGTAGAGACGATGGAACCATATTGTGTTCGTGAATCCATGGTCGACCGAATAGAGCATTAAAAGAGGTGTCGACATAGATAATATGGAATTTAGTGGTTGTTACTAGTTCTCCAACCTTCATAAGTAATGTGATTGATCCAAGGACTTTCTCTCCCTTTTGGTTGAATCCTCTTAGCATATCGGTCGTAAGCTCCTGAGCTTCATAGGCCAATATTCGTAGGCTGATTAGGTTGAGTGATGCTCCAGGATCTACCAAAACTCTGGACAACACAAATCTATTAATGTTAACAGAGATATAGAGTGGATGATTATGGTCAGTGATACCAAGCAGCAGGTCTTCATCTGTGAAGGTTACCCCAGACTATTCTTTCAACTAGTAAACTTCATCGAAGGGTGCTAGCCAACTGGGCTAAGCAAATCTCTGGTTCAAGCAAAGTTGTAACCAGAGACTCTCATTTCCTTTGACAAGATTAAAGCGTCATAGATGCTTAATTTGGTCGAAAGTCTCCTAACATGAGCTAGGACATTGTAATCCACTTTGTATGATCCTCTAGTTTTCTCATGGTTATGTGGTTCTTCCACTAGCGGAGGTGGAGGTAGCTCTTCTTGAGCTACTAATTGTTTTCCTTTATCCGTCGGAGCTATCCTCGAGGGTAACAGTCTCCCGCTCCTTAATTTCACTTCTGTAATTTCCTCTTCTTAAGATACCATTGTCGAATCTTCAGGTGTTTCTTCTTTGTAGGAAAGATCTAAGTTGATGGCAAGCGGTGCACCGTAGCGCTCGAGGATTGGTTTCTCACTCGCGGCGCTGTCATAAGCGATATTGTTGATTTCTTCTTCAGTCTTGTTACAAGTTCATCGGACTCAAGCACGATTTGAGGATCATTTTGAGAATTGAGATCGAAGTTAGGTTGGTCATAATTGATCACTTTATCACTAGAAACAGTTAAAACGTAGCTGAAATCAAGATCATTATATTCATAAGACCCCGAAGGGATAAGAAAATAATCCTACAATGTCAAAGGTTCGAGGATTTTCTTCCCTAAATCCTAGACAACCAATCTAGCAGAGGTAGCCCTTATCCTACCCCCCGTGCTATCAGTCTTCATGGTGGTATTCTTCTTCTTCTTTTTCTTTGACGATGATGGTTCGTCTGGTGCAATCTTCATCTCAGGTTTGGCATGCTGAAGACTCTGAACAGAAGCTTGTGCTGAGTAGCTTCTCGAAGGATTTAATGGTGAGTCCCTTGAGCATGAAAGCTACTGGCCCATGGATGCTCTTAAGTAAGATCTCAATTGCATGATGTTCATGTAGCTGAGGTTCACATTTCATGCTAAGGTTTCTCCACCTCAAAATATATTCCGCTAAAGTCTTGTTGGGCTTCTGCTTCTCTACTATGAGATCTCCAATAGACACATGGTGTTGCGCTCCGACAAATCTTTTTATGAACAACTATTCTAGTTCGGCGAACGTCTTGACTGATCCTTTGGGTAATTCAACATACCAATTAAAAGCAATTCCTAACAGACTACTGACACGACAAATCTTTTTATGAACAACTATTCTAGTTCGGCGAACGTCTTGACTGATCCTTTGGGTAATTCAACATACCAATCAAAAGCAATTCCTAACAGACTACTGACGAACTATTGAAAGAGTAGAGCTTTGTTACCTCTATTAATACCACAACTGGATCAAAAATGTGTTATGTGCTGCCTGAGATTTTCAATCCCATCAAATATCTTAAAGTTTGGCGACACAAAGCTTTTAGAGTAGGGGTACGTCATCAAACTCTTCCGGGTAAGGTATACCCTTTAAAACCAATGCACCACCCTTAGATTGGGCTAAGGCCTCTCAAACTTGCTCGACTATTTGCTTAAATTCCTTTTTTGGTATGGCACTTGATGGAGAATCCTTCTTTGGTTGATCATCTCTATTTGCTGAGGCAACTTCTCTCCTTTCATCTCTAATATGTATAATCTCCGGTTGATTAATTCTGGAGAAGCTAATTGTGGTGGTTGAGATTGTCCTTGAACTATGGCCATATCGTTCATGGCAGTAGCCACTCTTCCATTGTTTTTCTCCATTTGTCTGATTTGCTCGTCCCTTAAGAAAATAGCCATACGCAAGTCATCTACAGCGTTCTTTTCTACAAGAGGTTGAGCGTCACGTGTAGATGCAGCGGCTCTGGTCCCGATGGACATCCATGAAATCTTCCTCGAGGTAATCATTGAAGTCAAAATCTTCCTCATCGTCAATGGAAACTCCATGTTCTCATGCTAACTCGGAAATCTCAACCCTGAGCTTTTTGACCTTTTCTTCAAATATCGATTCTTGTAGCATCTTGAGATTTGGAGGACTTGGTTGGATATCCTCCACTTATTTCTCCATCTTACTACCAATTTCTACAACAATTTTGGATAATTCAGACCCTGGCTTCATTCCATGATCCTACCCCGCGGGCTTGCTGGACTGTATTGGTATGGCAACCTTGGTATCCATACCCTTTTCTTTGACGGTGATGTCTTGAGATGAAGAGTCTTAGCAGAAACATTGGCATGGTGAAGAGAAGTATGCTCCCCATAGTGTGGACTAAATACGGTATTGGGTAACCTCTTCGTCTTATGCTTCAAAATTTTAAGAACATCCTTGTGAACGGTAGTTGGTAGAATTCTCGGACCCATACGTGACTTAACTGTTCGACCGCCTGTGAGTCTAGTGGCAGAAGAATCAGTAGTAGCGATGGTGGTATCAGCTCTACTTTCCAAGAGGAACTAGATGAGAATGTGAACATGTAAAGATTTAGATAACTTTTGAGATCGCTTGGCAAATCTGACACCACTTGAATTTTTTTTCTTCATGTGAGTGGATACTGCAAGTCTCACTCATTTGAGTAACTTTCCAACTGAACAACCTTTTTTGGCAGCTAATTTTTGGAAAACCGAATTGAATCGGGTAATAGGAGCAGGCTTCTTCTTCTCCCCGCCATGTCCATGAGGTGACGATAAGGTACCAGCGATTTTCTGGATACTCTCATACCCGTTAGTATCCATTAAGGGATGGAACCTACTCCCATGCAGAAGTCAATAGATCTCTGGTGATCCTGATTCTTCTTGGTGATGAGCTTCATTAACAGGTACTCCCTTAAGAATCTGGGCTTTAGTAGCCCTCCAAACCTTTTGGCTGCAGTTTCTCCTTTGGGTTCGGGTTAACAATGCAGTCCTTGAACTCAATTTGATTTCAAATACTGATGGCGAGACAACCAATCCTTCAGTCGGGTCTTCAACGATCATAACTTCTTTTCCCTTAGAAAAAATGGGAACAAATGACTTGGTAGGTGCTGTGATGGCAGTAGTCTGACCTTCTTATAAGAAGAGAAATCCTGAGGGCAGCTCAGGTTAAACTCGGCAGACGGTTCTTGAACCTCTGGAGCGGTGACTTTCATTATGACGAACGGGGCTTTCACTGGTTATCATTCTAGAAATCAGACACTTTGGTAGAAGTTGGGTGGGGAGTAGTTAGCTTGTCAGCAAGCTTCCCATCCCCCATCCAACTGTCAAGCCAAAAATTGAGGTTCCCCTCTCCAAGGTCCCAAATAAAGTACTCTTTAGCTTTATCTTTATGTTTAATCATGTGAGACCAGATTTTGGAGTCTCCCAATTTGGATGTAGCAAGGGTGGGATGAGAACCTCTACAATACTTGCCTTTAAGAAAGATAGCCTAAAGAGACTCTTGAGCTCTAAAGTGTATCCACAACTTGCAAAAATTGATCAGGTGTAGATGCTTGAAGCTTCAAAAACCTAGACCTCCATTATGAGTAGGTTTACAGATAGAATTCTAGTTGGTCCAATTCTTCTATGTTCTTTGTCCTGACCAAAGAAATCTGTTGAATGTTGTTTCAAGAAGCTGCTGAGTGCTCTTTTTCATAGTTGCCATTTGTAGAATGTGCCATTTGTAGAATGTAGGAGGGGAAGGCAGACAGTACATGTTTTAGGAGAGTAATCCTTCCTCCATTTGATAAGAAAGAATTAGTCCAGTTAGTGAGCTTAGCTTGAATCCTAGTCACAACATCATCAAATTAGATTTGTCTTGTCCTTCCTTTCAGTAGAAGGACCCCCAAATATTTCAGATGAGTGTGGGGGATTTCAAAACCAGTAAACTCAGATACCCAGTGTTTGAAAGGTTGTTTAACACCTTTGCTGTAGAAAATAAAGCATTTATGCTTGTTCAGCTGTAGTTTAGAGCAAGACAGAAAATCATTAAGAAGGTTTTGAATTTGTTTGGCAGCAGGTTTAGTGGCCTTAGAATTAGTGTTGTTTGGCAGCAGGTTTAGTGGCCTTAGAAAAAAGAATGATATCATCTGCATATGAAAGATGAATGTTTGAACTGTGTGAACTGTGCTTGAACAGGTTGTGAGGAGATATGTTTGGAATTTCGTTGAGAATAAGAGAAAGATAGTTAAAGACAAGAATAAAAATAGTGGGGGATAGAGGGTCACCTTGTTTGATTCCCCTTAAGGCAGTAAAGGAACCATGTGTCTTTCTATTGATGAGAATAGAGTTGGCATTATTCTTCAGCCATCTTCTGATTAAGCTTATGAAGTCCATATTGAAGCCTCTAGCATGCAGAACCTCCTCAATGAAATCCCAGTGGATGGTGTCATAGGCCTTGCAAATGTCCAATTTGTAAACCAGATTTCCTCCTCTGCAACTTTTATCTAGATCTTGGAAAAGTTCCTGAGCTAAAAAGACATTGTCCACAATGCTTCTACCTTTGATGAAGGCAGTTTGGTTATTGCTGATGATCCTGTTAAGGTGAGGTTGAACTCTGGTCACCAAAATCTTGCTAATGATTTTAGAGATCACACTGGTGAGACTTATGGATCTGTACTGGTCCCATCTGTTACACACAGTCTCTTAAGGGATAAGCGTAATGGTGGAAGAGGTGAAAAACTTGGTGGGTTCACTACCAGTGAAAAAGGCCTGCAAAGCATCCATTACATCATATTTAATGACATTCCAAGATGATTTGTAAAATTCAGCAGAAAAACCATCTGGGCCTGCTGCTTAATTGCTATCAATAGAGTTTAGTGCAATTTTGATCTCCTCTTCAGAAGGGATGTCAACAAGCTTGAGAGTAGAAGTATAATTTCTGCAGTGGTCAAACAAATTACCTTTAACTTCAGTCCTAGCCACCTCACTTCTAGTGAAGAGCCTTTTGTAATGCTCAACAGCACTAACAGCAATATCTTGGGGAGTTTTCAACCAATCTCCCTTGGAATCTTTGATCTTGTGAAGCTCATTACATCTTCTTTTATGATTTATAATAGCATGGTAATATCTGGAATTTTTGTCCCCCAAACAGAAATGATTTTGAGCAGCTTTCTGATGGAGGAGTTGTTCCTGCAAGTGGATAGCATTCAGTAGTCTTTCATTGGCATTGTGGCGATCAATCTCCAAATTAGGATTAAGGCTGATTTTGGATTCCAATTCATTTACAATGGCTTCAGCTTCCACCACCCTTGTGTTTAAATTTCCAAAGGTCTGCCAATTCCAGGCTTTGAGTTTAGCAGCAAGCCTTTTATGTAGAATCCATAATTTCACCCAAGGATTGTTGTTATGATAGCTGGTCCATATAGTACTGACTTGATTCAGAAAGTCTGGATGGGAAGGCCAAACATTTAAATATCTGAAATTATTTTTGGAGGGGTTTATGGAGCTGCTGATAGAGATCAAAAGAGGTCTGTGGTCTGAACCAGACATTGATAGATGAGAGACAGAAGTATGGAAAAATTCATTAAGCCAGTGATCATTCACAAGAGCTCTATCAATTCTTTCCCAAATCTTACCTCTTCTACAAGTGAAGCTGTGGCCAGAGAAACCCAAATCATAGAGTCTAGCCATATGCATGTTGTCTAAGAAGAAATTCATTCTGCTAGTATCAGGAGGTCTGCCTCCAATCTTTTCTTCTGAGGAAGTAATGCAATTGAAATCACCATAGAGCAGCCATTTTGAGGAGGTGTTAGTGCTCAGGTTAAGAAGCTCCTTCCAAAGCTCCACTCTCCCGTCAGAAGAGCTAGTGGCATAGACAAAAGTAGCATGAGCAAAATGGCCAGCCCTAGAGAGGGATACATGTAAGAACTGAGGGTGATCT
>NW_018250451.1:17886-19822 GCF_001263595.1 Phalaenopsis equestris | reverse complement strand
TGAAGAGCAATACACCAAAGTTTGTACACCCTATTCAGATGCAATAATCTGCTAAGGGCCCTAGGGTGTGCCAATCCCCTAACATTCCAGCAAAGTAGATTAATCATTGATCATTTTTCCTCTCCTCCTTGTTCTAGGAAGAGATTCCAAACTTTTGGACATGAATTCTCCAGAGGTAGTTGCATTATGCTGCAGCTCATGCATCAGCTTCTTTTTCTTTTTGGACCGATGGATCTGCCATTCTTCCTCTAGATCTAATTTTAGATTTTGAACCACATTATCATCCACAACAATAATGATATTAGGCTGCAAGGTAGGGTGGTCAGTATGCTCCTTGAAACAAGGAGTCAAATTTAAGACATGGGGCAAGACAGCTTTTCCCAGTTCAGAACACATTGTATGGACTTCACTAGGAGAAGAGGGAACCTCAATAGGGGTAAGGGGAGGGGGCAAAGGGATCAGGTTAGTGGAAGGTTTATATGGGCCTTCAACAGAAAGTACAGTCCCAGTAATGGGGGAAAATGGTTCAGCATGAGGGTCATTAGGTTGAGAAGGGGCAAGAATGGAGGGGGAGGGAAAGAATGGAGGAGGAGGGCAAAAGAGAGGTTCCATCAACATGATCATCAGCAAGGGCTTCCACCAAGGGTGGGTAGTCAGAAGTAGGGGTAATAGAATTAGGTAGAGAATCAGATTCTGGATTTAGGGTCAAGATTCTTGTGGGAGAAGGTGAATCCAGCTGTGGTGTGGCAAGTGGTTGTTTAGGGGAGTTGACATTCCAGAGGTTGTATTCTTTTTCTTAGGATGTAATCTGAAGCATCTATTGTCAGTGTGTCCAAACATCTTACAATTATGGCAATAATATGGTCTTTGCTCCATAACTATTGTCTGCCAATAGCCATTGTTAGTTGTACCCAACCAAATTTTATCAATTTCAGGTTGGGTGATATCCCTTTCCACTAGGATTCTAGCCACAGAAGGTCTTGATAGGTTAAATGTGGGAGCATCCATCTTAATGGGTCTTCCAAGGGCAGTGTCAATGGGAAAGAGAACTCGGTGGTTGAAAAAATGAAGCTTCAATCCAGGCAGCTTAAACCATATAGGAACAATTGGAGGTTCCTTTGAAGGGTCAAAATCAATAGTCCATTTCAGCAATTTCATAGAGATGCCATCCAAAAAGAGAACTTGCTTAGCAAAAAGCCTTGCATAATCCTCTTCCGTAGCTAATTGAATCATTATATGCCTACCATCCATAAGTCCAACTTTCCAAGCACCAACCAGGTTTAAATCATCAAAATACTTCCTTATGTCATCCATTTTAGGATGGCTGAATTGAAATTTGCCCACCAGGGTGAATTTTCGAGCCTCGACCAAAGTGTTGATTTCTAGATCAGTGAACACAGCAGCCACCTTGCCTCCTTTTCTGCATAAAGCTTTCACATAGGGACAATCTCCTTTACCAAGAGTAGCCTCATGATAGGCTTGGGGGAAGACAAGATTCTCGACATTTTGCAATGTTTCAAAACCTTTTCCCACCACATCAGCAAAAGTGGCTTTAGACCATTGGATGTTAGTTTCTAAATCAATGGGAATGGGAGAGGCCATTAAGAACAGCCACAACAAACACAGGTTGGGCAAACAGAGAAAAGAACCAATAGAACAATAACTGAAGAACTCAAGAGAGAACAGCAACAGAAAATAGACTTTCAAACCAGGGAAACACCTCCTGGAAGTTGTAGAGGGTTGAGGAGAAACATAATCACAGTTAGGGATGGTTAGAGGGAAGCAGGATAACACCATTGAGGCAGAAACCCTAACAGAGCTAGGGAAGCAGCCGCCACCATGAAATATATATATATATATATTAAAGCGGGCGTTGAGATATTCATTCCGACAACCAATAACTTCTAATTTGGTGAAGGACATGAGGGGGTGGTGA
>NW_018250451.1:0-17874 GCF_001263595.1 Phalaenopsis equestris | reverse complement strand
TATATATATATATATATATATAGCAGAAAAAGATGGCCTACTATCTTAAGCAATGAAATTGGCACTGCTGTGGGAATGTTTATGAAGCAGTGGAGACTGCTGAGAAAAATCTAGCACCCCTGGAAGCTGAAATTGGAACTGGTAATGTTAATGAAGCTGCACTGCTGGAAAATCCTGAAAGGTTCTTTTGGCCACTGAAAGATTGGAAGTGTTCCTTAAACAGAAGGCTGCAATCAATAAATTTATGGGAGGGGACATAAATACTAAATACTATCATGCTTGTATCAAGTACAAAAGGAAATGTAATAACATTCATAAGATTCAAGATGCTCAAGGTTGTTGGATCACCAATTATGAGGATATTGCAAGGAATGCTATAGAATTCTTTCAAAATCTCCTCACTGCACCTCATTTCACTTCTACACCTGTGGATCCTCAATCCTTCTAGGAAGAACTTATTTATACAGAGGAACTTCAACTTGAACTTCAACTTTCTAACTTTCTTCCACTCCTACTGAGTCTGAAATCTGGGAGGCCCTTAGTACTATTGATAATTTCAAAGTTGCTGGTCCTGATGGATATACAGTTGCCTTTTATAAAACATCTTGGCCCATTATCATGGCAGATGTGTTAATGTTGTCCAAAGCTTCTTAAGTGGTATCCCTCTCCCCAATTACTTTGCTTCCTCCAGCTATGTCCTCATCCCCAAACTACTGTTTGCCATAATTGGAATCAGTACAGACCTATTAGCCTGACTTTTATATTTAGCAAAATCATTGTGGCAAGGTTACAACCCCATTTAAACCACCTAATAAAACCCAACCAGATTACATTTATCAAGGGCAGATCCATCTCTGAAAATGTTTTATTGGCACAAGAGTTACTACTGGATATTGATCATCACTGTAGAGGAGGCAATCTCATTTCCAAATTGGATCTGAGGTAATGCTTATGATACTATCCAATGGCCTTTTATTCTTGAAATTCTCAAAGCCAGGGGTTTCTCTCCAGAATTCTGCACCCTCATTTCTAGATGGTTGCTCTTCAATTCACACTCCATCTTGCTGAATGGAGCCTCCCATGGTTTTTTCTCTGCTACCAGAGGGGTCCAGCAAGGAGATCCACTCTCCCCATCTATTTTCATCCTTGCCCTGGACTATCTTTCTAGAATGCTGAATCAAGCTATTTCTCAGAAATCTTATGCCAGATTCGACCATACATCTACTATGGAGGTCACACATCTGATGTATGCAGATTACATCATTATATTTTCCCAAGCTAACAAAAATGCAGTTAATCTTCTACACAAATGTTTGAAGAACTTTCAAGATATCTCTCGTATGACCTTCAACACTTCTAAATGTCAAATTCTTTATAGCAAACTTACTAATCCTGCAGCTAGACAATGGATTGGCAACTTTACTGGGTTTTCCACTGCTACCCTCCCTCTTCATTATCTTGTGGTGCCACTTATCAAAGGTAGAACCAAAAGGGTACAATTTGATACTGTGATTACTAAAATCAATGCTCAACTCAACTGCTGGACAAACTCTTTTCTCTCCAATAGTGGAAGAATTACACTGTTAAAAAGCATTCTCACATCCTTCCCTTCATACATTCTCCAAGTTACAAACATGAAGAAGTCTACCAAGCTATTAATTGAAAGAAGCTTCAATAGATTCCTCTGGGTTGGACAAAGGAACCCATTACACTAGGGTAGCTGGCAAAAGACTACAAAGCCCACCACTGCTGGAGGCTTGGGTTTCAAAGGCTTAGATCACCTATCAGCAAACTGGCTCAATTTCAGAATGCAGAACTCCTTATGGGCAAAATTCATGATGTGGAAATACTGTAAGCACTTCCTCCCTAACTTGGTAGAAAGAAAGGTGGGGGACTCCCCCATTTGGATCAAACTTCTCCAAATCAGACAAAAGGCTGAAAACACTTTCCTGTGGGATCTTGGTCAAGGAAAATTTCATTTCTTGCTTGACCAGTGGTACCCCCAAGATTTTTTCACACCCAAACCAGCAAATTTTGACCCTAACCTGCTGGTTTCTTATTGCTGGAATGGAGACTCCTGGTCAGTGGCAAAATTGCTGACTTTGCTTGATCCAACAACTACTAATTGTATCACTAAAATCTTATTCAACAGAGAACATCAAGACAACTTAGTGATTAATGCTAGTAAGCTTCATCGCATCTCCAAAGCTATATATTCTAAATGGTACAGCTGGCAGGAAGTACAGTGGGGTAAAACTATTTAGAACAAATATCTCATCCCCTCTATGTCTTTTCTAATCTGGAGAACCTTCCATAAGCTTCTCCCTGTGGATGATATTCTCAAGCTTAAGGGAATAAGAGGACCTTCAAGATGCCATCTGTGTTGCAAAGCTGAAGAATCAATTTCCTATATTTTCTTTCTAATGTATGTTCACACAGAGGGTTGGTCAGAACTGGCCCAAGAGCTGAAGATAAATCTCTTGATTCTGGATTGGGCCTCCCTCCCTCATTGCTGGATTAATTGGGATAAAGTAAATCTGAGCACCATCCCATTTGTGGTCACTTGGTTCACTTGGATGGCCAAAAATAAAGCCAAATATGAGGACAGTACTCCAAATGCTCACCTAACTATGTTACATTGTAAAACCTTCTTAACCAAGCTTATTAAACATAAGGGATTCCCTGAAATATTGTATAATACTAGTTCTTCTACACAAAAAATAGTAAAGATATCCAAAGTTTTTTGGATCAAACCCACTCACCCCTGGATCAAAGTAAACATAGATGGGAGCTATAATAGGCAGGGTGCTGGATTTGGAGGTATCTTCAGGGACTATACAGGCAGCTGCAAGTTGTATTTCTACAGCCCTATGCATGCCCAAGATGCACTTGAAACTGAAACAGCTGCTTTTTGTGGGCACTCTACATTGTTATTCAGATGAAATGGTTTCATATAATGATTGAAACTGATTGTTCTTTACTTCTCCAGCTGGTTTAAGGATCCTTATCTCCTCCTTAGCACATACTCCAACTGCTCAAACCCATCCAGGAACTTAAAAAACAGTGTCAACTTCAGCTCACCTTCAATTACAGAGAAGGCAACAAACCTGCTAACTAGATAGCAAGAGTTGCAAGTCAATCTGCTTCCACTTTAGTCTCCACTACTCCCTCCCCTTCTCTTTCCTTTTTGTTAAAGGGTGACCTCTTACAAGTCCCCTATCTCAGATATGTATTTTGTTCTTCTTCTGCAATATAATTTTCCCCCCTTTATATATATATATATATATATATATATATATATATCAGATATGTATTTTGTGTCTCCCTACATGTTAAAGTAAAGGGAAGGTTAAAAAATCAAGATCAGCAGGATAAACATGTTGATTCAATACAGGAATCAACAGTCCTCCAAAAATACACAAAACAACAATTTGCCTTTTGGGCCAGTAAAGTAAAGCTAAAAAGTAGCTTAAGGAAATCCCCCAAAAAAGGAGGAGCAACACTAGAGAAGGGGAGAAAAGGAACAAAAAATAAAGCAAAACTGTCACCATTATCTTGATGCAATACTGAAAAAAGGGAATACTGAAAAAAGGGACCTCTAGGAAAAAAGGGACCTCTAGCATATCTCCCCTCACAAAGTGTGAATATGAGGGATACATGAATCATCTCCATGTAGTAGAAAAGCTAAAGCAGAAAAGCTAAAGCAGGGGGTGGGATATTAGCCACAATTACTTGTTTAGAGCATCTACCATAAGTGGACAAGAGATGTGCAGACCCATTGCCTTTCATGTTGATGTGCTGAAATTTCACTGTGTAGCTATCAAAAGCTATTTGCATTTTCCTTATCCATCTTCCAATGTGCCAAGGGGGTTCCTCCTCATGCTGTAAAAACTTGATGCAAGTACTGGAGTCAGTTTCAATAATTAATGGCCCAATAATACATTGAACAACAATTTTAATAGCCCAATAAATTGCTATCATTTCAGCTTCTAATGCATCTAAAGCCCAAGTTGGTGAGGAGAAATGGAGAACATATTATCCTAGGGAGTTTCTGAAACCCCATCAAAACCAACAGTTCCTTTTAAAAAACTGCCATCAGGAGGAGGAGCCCACTCAATCAATGAGAGCTTGAAACTATACTGGTTAGCACCCTGAGGTACCCAATGCCTGAAGATATTAGGGAAATTGTGATATTTAATGATTTTCTATAAGTAGGATGTGCAATGAGTAGTAACAGCTTTAGCAAGAGGTGTTGAATCCTCAAATTTAACATGATTCCTGCACATCCAGATAAACCAAGCCACAACAATAACCTGTAATTTCCTGTAATTTAGCCTGTTTCCACTCTTCCCAATAGCTGTAGAAGTTATTCCAGCTGAGATTAATTGTATCAATTTTTATTGTTATCAATAACTCAGTCCAAACTTTTTGAGACAAACTACATTTAAAGAAGAGGTGATCAAAAGTCTCCTCCTTCTCATGGCACAAAAGACAACAAGAAGGTCCCCTCAGCCCTTTCATTTTCAAGATATCATCAGTTGGGAGCATAGACTGCCATAATCTCCAGCTGAAGAAGGACATAGAAGTAGTCAGATGTTTCCCCCAAACATCAGTACCCCAATGAACAGAAGGCCATTGAAAGAAGGTTTGATAGATATAAGCAGCAACTTTCTGGGAATTGGCTTTTTTAGTAACAATTTTATCTCTTTGTCCAGAATAGATAGGTGTTTGTTAGACAAGCAGTAGTGTGGAATTCCACTGATTTTCAGTCCAGTAATCCTTAACCATATCATGTACATTTGAGTTGGAGGTTGAGCCTTGAATTTTTTCACCATTCCAAGTCCACCTATCAAACCAGAAATTTATTTGACCTTCCCTCAGCTCCGAGATGAAAGTCTCCTCAACTTGCTCTCTAACCTCTAATAATTTACCCCAAATTCTAGAATCCCCCCTAGCTTTTTGTTAACAAGATTTGGATGAGCAGTTCTATAATATTTCCCTTTCATGAAAACAGCCCAGAGACTATCTTGTGCTCTAAATTTAATCCAGAGTTTGCATAAATTAATGAAACTGAAGTGTTGAAAATCTTTAAATCCCAAACCTCCAGCACAGTATGGTTTACATAACCTTTACGAAGGAAGCCAGTGTACTTTGTTTCTTCCAGCCCATAAGAACTTATTAAAGATTCTCCCCAGCATTTGTTGAGTTCCTTTCTTCATTATAAACATTTGTAGAGCATATGAAGGGAGAGCAGTAAGGATACTTTTTAGTACAATGATCCTCCATCCATTGGATAAAAAAGAATTGGTCCAGCATTGAAGTTGGTTCTTAATCTTATCAATGACTTCATTGAAATGTATCTGTTTGTTTCTGCCCTTAAGTAAGAGAACACCCAGGTATTTGATAGGCAAATAGGACAAGCTGAAACCATTATAGCTAGACATCCATTGTTTTATCTGTTGAGACATGTTAGTGCTAAGAAAAAAATTGGCATTTTGGTATATTTAATTCCATACCTGAGGTGAGCTGGAAATGCATAAGGGCCTTATACAGTAGTTTAGTAGCATTCTTAGTGGCCTTAGAAAATATAATCACGTCATCTGCATACGCCAGACAGTTGATACACACATTTGATCTGTGCTGAAAGGCCAAATAGGGGGAGCTTGAGAACATTTGATTCAGTAGTCTAGAGAAATAATCCATAGCCAAAATGAAAATTGTAGGGGAAAAATGGTCCCCTTATTTGATCCCTCTTGATGCAGAAAAGAAGCCATGACAGGAGCCATTAATAAGCACAAAGTGGTTATTGCAAACAAGCCATCTTCTAATCAAGAATATGAAACCCTCAGCAAAGTCAGCAAGAGTTTCTAGGATGTAATTCCAGTTGATAGTGTCATAAGCCTTCTTGATATCTAATTTATAGATAACATTGCCTCCCCTACATTTCCTGTCCAAATCAAGCAGCATCTCTTGGGCAAGCAGAATGTTATAAGTTATGGATCTTCCTTTAACAAAGGTTGTCTGGTTTGAGCAAACTAGCTGCTGAAGATGTGGCTGAATTCTAAAGACCAGTATTTTGCTTATAACCTTGGTAATAACATTAGTTAAACTAATGGGCCTGAAATCTCGCCAACTGTTTCTGATCTGGTTTTTAGGAATCAAAGTGATAGTTGAGGAGGTAAAGTATCTAGGTGGATTGATTCCGTTGAAAAATTCTTGTACAACAAAAATAAAGTTTTCCTTAACCAGAAGCCAACAACTTTTGTAAAACTTTGCAGTGAAGCCATCTGGGCCAGCAGTTTTGTCATCATCGTAGAATCAAGAGCAGCTCTAATTTCTACTTCAGAGGGGATTTGATCTAAGGTCAGCCTACTGACATATTTAGTACAATCAGCAAATAAATTAGCCTCAACATTGGTTCCTTCAGCCTTAGTTAACCTCATCCCTTCAGAGTTCTTAATTTTCAGAATCATATTACATTTTCTCTTATAATTTATGCAAGCATGAAAGAAGCTAGAGGTTCTGTCCCCCTCAGTGAACTTGGTAATAACAGCTTTTTGCTTTAAGAAGGCTTCATTGTAAGTGATATGGCAAGAAGTTCTTCATTAGATTTACGAAGATCTCTATTAGATTTTAAACCCTTTTAGAAATCTTCTTCAATGCTGATCACCTGATTCTGAGCAGTTTTTAAGTTCTCGTTTACATCACCAAAAGTGTTCTAATTCCATCTCTTTAAATGGATGGCCACCTTCTTTTGTAATTTCCATAGATTTATACATTGTCCATAATCTTCATTGATGAACCAAGCATTTGTAACTTCCTCGATGAAATTAGGATGAAGAGTCCACATGTTTTGAAACTTCAAGGGGGAACCCCCAGGATTCACAGCATTTTGAATACAGCAAAGAATGGGTCTATGGTCTAACCCAGACATGGCAAGGTGGGTGATGATTGTATAAGGGAAGGTCTTAAGCCACATAGAGTTTCTCAACATTCTATAAAGTCTTTCTCATAAAACACCTCTTCTCCAAGTATATTTAGGACCATGAAAACCCAAATCAAATAACTAAGCATCTATAAGGAATTCATTGAACTTCAGCATAGAGGTTTGAGATGGAGGCCTGCCTCCTTTCTTCTCATCAGGTGAGGTAATATAATTAAAATCCCCCCAACAATCCAAACAGAGTTTATGGACTGGCTGAAGTTGGAAAGTTCCATCCAAAGCAACTCTTGATTCCTTGGAAGACAACTAGCATAAACAAAGGTGGCATAACCCACCTGAGCTCCAACTATAAATTGAATATGTAAATATTAGGGGCTATTCAGAACAACATTCCATTGTAATTCAGTTCCAGCAAACAACCAAATCTTATTATTGTGGTTAGCAAAGTGATAAAATTTGGGAAATTTTCTGATAATATTAGAAGAGTTCTTGGAAACATGGGTTCCAAAAGAGCAAAGCACCATATTTTATGTGTTTTCACAAGATGTATCAGCCTTGTGAGAGAGTTAGGGTGTGCAACACCCCAAATGTTCCAACATAAAAACTTAATCATTGTGAAAGGGTTCTCCCTTTCTTTCTGGTTCTCTAATTGGAATCTATCAGCTGATTAGTTCCTTCTAAGGAGTGAGCTTCCTGCAGCAGCTTCAATTCCATCTTCCCCTTCTTTTTCCTGTTATTCTTTTGAACTTGTCATTCATCAGTAAGCACCTCAGCTATTAATTCTACAATAGAATTTTGAACTTTATGGGGGCTGACTGATATCAATTTTACTACTTCTTGCAATGTCTCCTTGCCTGCCCTCCACCACCTGTTCTTGAACATTCATGGCAGAAGTATTTATTTCAGTGACCTCTTCAAGAATACTTTGTAGCTTAGGACAGGCTTCCACATCAGTTTCACTACTGACTTTGGATGCTTCCTATTCATTAGTTCTTCTGTTATCCTTTCCCAAAGCTTCAATAGATCTTCCCTGAGTAAGCATACTTTGAGGAACTGTTTTTCTAGATGGTGGATGCAGCCTATAACATTTGTCCACATTATGCCCAAACATCCTGCAGTGAGGGCATAATAGTAGTTTTTGCTCCATAATAATGCTTTCCCAAAACCTTTCCTTAGGGGTTCCAATCCAAACTCTCTTTATTTCTGGCAATGTGATATTTATTTCTACCAGCACACTTGCACTAGCTGGTCTAGCCAAATTGTAGGTTGGGGCTTCAACTTTTAAAGGGCATCCAAGCACCCTTGCAATGTTGAACACAACATTTTTGTGGTAATATTGAATAGGGAGGTTAGGAAATTTAAACCAAATTGGTACAATTGGGGGTTCTTTGCTTGGATCAAATCCAGGTGCCCATTTTAATAATTTCATTAGGGTTCCAGCAATTAAGAGAGTTTGTGTGGCAAAAACTTTAGCATAATCCTCCTCATTAGACATTTTTATTAATAGATGTCTTCCATCCATTAAACCCAGCTGCCAAGCACCAGTGAGTTGGAGTTCCTCAAAAAATTTCGTAACATAATCCATTTTTGGATGGCCAAACTGAAACTTGCTAATCAAGTTGAACTTAATTGATTCATTCAGCGCTTGCATCTCCCTAAGGGTAAAAAGAACAACAGGTTCACCCTCTTTGATTCCAATAGGAGAAATATAAGGGAAGGAAGTCTTTCCAACTGCAGCATCATGCAAAACTTGGGGGAAAACCAGATTGTCAAAGTTTTTAGGCAAATCTTGCCCTCTACCAACCACTCCAGCATAAGTGGCTTGGGTCCACTGAGCATTTACTTCCACATTAATGGGACTGAACTCCATTAATGCAGCTTCAACACAAGCAAAGAGTCGGTTCCTAGTACCAGAGAGACAACACACAACTCCACTCAATGGAACAGTAAGATTCCCACCCAGCAGCAGTCAGAAAGTGCAGTCACCAGGAGTCCAACCAGTAGAAACCACCAGAAAACCTAGGCAAACTTAAAATAAAAATCCAGTCTAAACCCCATCCTCCCTTCCACTGTTAGGTTCCACAGCCAAGGGAGCAGCAGAAAGAAGCTCAATGAAACAGTAAAACCAAAGACACACACAAGAACACCTCCACCACCACCACCACCAGAGATAAGAGCCAGCAGGAAGGTAATCACCACAAATCACCACATCACAGTTCCTCTGCAACCAGCAGCCACCAGTCTTCATCCTTTCTGAAACTCTAGTAGAGCACCAAAAACTCTATATATATATATATATATATAATTTTAGAAAAATATGATATCAAACTGACCCCATATTTTTCATAGTTTAAATGAAAAAGCACTATACCTATGGTTTGGCTTCAATTTAGAGGAGAAATATTTAAATGTTTCATGCTACCAATTTTATTAGTTAGGGCTTACATTTGTGTGAAACTATCACATAAATCACTTGGAAGATATGAGGATTTAGGTCGTAACAAAAGATAACCTCGAAATCTTAAGACGAGTTAGGGCTTATATTGTACAACAGAGCTATACAAAGGTCTAAAGATAAGGTGTATTTATGTTCCATAAGCAAACAACCTCAAAATTCTATGCCTCATTATTTAATTTTAAGGAAAGATATGTTGTTGTAGATCCTCTTGCTGTTGAAGATGGTCGTGTTGCCCACGATGCTAGCTCCAAGCTTCTCATCGTGACGAGTTTAAGTTTTCTACTATGTCAGATTATGATGTCAAATCAGATGTCCTCGTGTTTATAGTCATTTAAATATTATAAACCATATTAAAGTTGATTAGAGCAACACCAGCAAGGATCCTACGGTTCCCTCGTTCTGACACCACTATTTTCTATCAGATTCACCTAGTCCAAATGAATTTACTAAATCAACTCAATAAGTTCCATACTTTCATTTAGACTGCTGGAAATCTTGTTAAAAATCATAGGTTACCTCCTTCGAGGGATTCCTGATCCCTTCGAGGGATTCCTGATCATCCGATAGAGATGTATTAATTTAGTTACAATTGTTGTTTTATGATGTTTGTGATTAAATTTTGAGTTGACTTATATTTTAAATGTTGTCGCGGTCAATTTTATCTTGGTTGAATTTAGTTTTGGTTTTGATTTTATGACTATCCTATCAGTTTTGGTTTTCATGTAGGGTGAAATCGTTGTTCAACATGCAAGTTTTGTAAGTATAAAAACACAGTGTGGAAAGTACAAGAAAAGACGCTACTGTCAATTGTAAAAACGTACCTGACGAGTCATGTCGTTTCACCACCTGAAAGGTCAGTACTTGCAAGGCATGTATATAATATTGCAAGGAACTTAAATTGCAAGAGTAGATAAAGGTTTAGCTACCAAACCCTAGGCTATGATTTTATTGAGTCTTAGAAAATCCTAGTGGATAATTTTAGAACAAAATATGATAAGTTTTATTTGTCCTTCACAATATCCAAAAGATTTCAAACTGCTCAGGATATGACCCTGAACTATATTTGAAGATCTCTTGAATTATTTTGAGTTCATTTCTGAACTTATCATATTAATCTATTAACCATCTGAGTTTAGAGTGTGGCCACCCCATTGCTCAGTTAAAATTGACAATTTAATTATCTCAAGGATAGGACACTCAAGTAGTCAATTTTTGTTTCATTTAAAAGTTATGTAAGTCTAGGTTATTTAAAATTATGGTGCCCAACATTAAGGTCAGGCTCTTTTAGGACTCAAATTGGGGCAAATTGAGTAGGCTATGGGGTTTAATTAGGTGAGATTAAGTCATATGGTCAAAATTGGGCTTTTGATTTGGATCAAAATTGAGCTCAAAGCATGGTCCAATTAGGCTTGTATTTGGTTTGTATTGGTCATATGAAATGTGAATTTCAATTTATAATTAAAATTGATGGGAATTGTAGAATTGAATTAAGGGAAATTGGGGCCAAATTGATGGACATTTGAGGTGAATCTAGGGAAATTGGGCCTTTAAAGGCAATTTGAGGGCTTTGGTCAAAATGGTCGAATTGGCCAAATTGATTTCAATATAAGGGTACAAATTAGTTTTGGAGATATTTGAAGTGATTTTTAAGGTTTTGAGAGAGTTTAAGGTGTCAAGGGCATTTTTGTAATTTTGGAAAATTTGGGGGTATTTTGGTAATTTTAGAAATTTTGGGTGGTTTTGGTCAATTTGGGTATTTTTAAATGCTTTGAAGTAATTTTTAAACAAATTTGGGTATTTTGGGTGAAATTGTGATTTTTGGCTAAATTTAGGATTTAGGGGTGTTTAGGTAATTTGGGTAGGTTTGGGGGTAAAAAGGTCAAATTGGAAACTTTGTAGAATTGGGGTGTCAACCACTTTACCTGAGCTATGGACCAATAAAATCTTCTATATACTGGTCTTAGCTAAACCCTAGCCTAGGGCTAGTTGGTCTAGGGGACCATCTACATGAGCCTTCCAAAGGATCAAGGAATCAAAGTAAAAAATTCTGGGTTTAGAGTTGCAAGTGGATATAGGTGGCAGAGAGTGTATGTGAATGAACTAGCTCTAGACCAACACCCAGGGTCAGCCCTTTGGTCAAGTAGTCCTATGGGGACTCCTCTTGAGATCCTCCATACTGACCTCACCTACTACGTGCTAGAGGTTAGGACCCATATGTGGGACTTCAAGTTGAGCAAGAAAGAGTTTGAAATTTCTAATGGTGAGGGTTCCTTTCTAGATTTCTAGGAGTAGTCAACAGGAAAGTTTTATGTCTTGACCCTAGACTACTAAAGAGGGAAAACTAAACCTCAACCAAAAGTGAGGTCAATAGGGGGAAAGAAAAATTCCTTTTTAAAGAAATAAACTTAATTTTATTTGTCCTCAATAAGCTATATTTGTCAAATTTTTAAATTTAACATGACCTTTGGTATTATATGGTGACTTTAGATAACTATATTAGTGTTTCTAAGTATGTAGTAAATTTAAGTTAAAATTTTCAATAATAAAGGTTAATTTTAGAGATTAAGATATTTGGTATGAGAGAATAAAACTATATTTTTTTATTGTAAGGAATTTGTATTTTTGAAGTATTAAAAATCTTAGAGATTCATGTAAGAAGAAAAGAATAACACTTTACAATAGATTATTTTTTTTTTTCAAACAATAAATTTATAAAGTGAAGGAATGCGAAAAGTTTTAACTTTAAGAAGAGGCTAGTGAAGTTCAAAATCATTCAAGGCTGTCCAGATATAGTAATCCTCACAAAAAAAAAGAAGAGAAAAGAAAAAGGATTGAAAATGATCGTGAAAGAAAAAAAAAGAAAAGAAAAAAAAAGAAAAAAAAATGTGAAGAGAAGCTTGAGGAGATGCCTAATAAAAAATTGGCTTCACTTGAATCAACTTAAAGAAGAAGGCTTGACGACATTCTCTAAACTTATATTTAAGTATTAGCATATTTACTAATAAAGTTTCATAAAGTTCATTTTCAGATGGATATTCTAAGTGGCTTTAATATGAGAATTTGCAATTTTCCTTAAAATCTTAGACTTGACTGCTAGATATTCTTGTACCTTTAGTAATAACTGGAGCAATTTTACATTTTTCTTAAGTTATGTTATTGTATTTGGTGGACTAAAATATGGAAATCTATAAGTTAAATTCTTTGCCATGAGTCATAGTTTTTATGTATTAAAGTAGTTACTTGAGGACAAGTAACATTTAAGTTTGAGGGATTTTGATGCACCAAAGATATATGCATATTTAGACCTATATTTTATACTCAATTTTGGTGATATTGCGCTTTAAAGGAATGTATTTTTCATGTTTTATTGCAGGTTGTTGATTTTTAATAGTTGAAGCAAAAAGGAAGCAAAAAGGATGGAATTTTGAGTCAAAATGACATTTTTGAAGAAATACTTAGCGTCGACGGCGCCATTTGACAGAAAGTACGAAATTAATTCATGGGCCACTGGGGCCGACGATGCCAGAATGGGCGCCAACTGCGCCAATGTCAGTGCAAGACTGATTTCTACAAGATTTGACAAATTTTGACGCTTTTTGAATAGTTTTTGAATGCACCTATTGGAAAACCAACTAACGACAGTTTTGGATGAGAAATAGCTTCGAAAAAAGTAGAAGAGAAAACTCGATATGTGGGTAAAGACCAAACCAACCACTTAGAGTCCATTAGTCATTTATTTTCTTAGAGCTTTGAGTTTTTGTGGTGAGTTTAAGTGTGAATTCTTTTCTAAGAGTTGTGAGAGAGGGAGAGAAGTGAGAGATTTATTCTTCCTTTCATCTTCTAAGAGAGAATCAAGAGTATAGTAAAGAGAGAAAGAGTCCAAGAGAGGCTACAAGGAATTTGCTTTGAGAAAGAGTTTCAAATAAGTGTTGTTTGTTTATTATTTTTGTGTGAACTTTCATTTATATATGAAATCTGTGTTTTGTTGTTTCTTTCTCAGGAAGTCTAAGTTATTTCCTTTATCTTTCTCTCTGCTTTGAAATATGGTGAAATGAAGAGATAATTGAGTTGTGTCAATTTTAAAACA
This sequence comes from Phalaenopsis equestris, assembly GCF_001263595.1. Classification (NCBI taxonomy): domain Eukaryota; kingdom Viridiplantae; phylum Streptophyta; class Magnoliopsida; order Asparagales; family Orchidaceae; genus Phalaenopsis; species Phalaenopsis equestris. The sequence continues at coordinate 4,386 of NW_018250451.1, read as the reverse complement.
TAAAATAAATTGTGATTGTTTTTTAACTCCGTTCTTAATTTACTTTTCATACTGATCGATTGAAATATTAAAATATGTTGTGAAATATATGATCCGAGAAATCGAGTATGAGTTCTACAACAGAGTGATAATCAAATTTAATTCCATTGAGGAGTATTTTGTTAATGGAATTAAGTGCCAAAAAATAGGAAAATATACATTATTGGGCATAGAATTGGAGATTTTAGAGTGATAGACTAAAATCCCCAATTTATTCTTATTGTTTAAGAACTAAAGCAATCTTTAGCCTTTAGGGGAAGGGAAGTGGGAGCTCTGGAGTGAGATCCATTATCCTCTCAGCCTAACCATAGATTTAGGGACCACACCTGAGATTAGCCAATGATTCTCTATAACACTGAATCAGGGTAGAGAATTAAAATTGCTCCTATTTAGCACAATACATATTTAAACCATTTATCTCATCTCATTTTACCAAAAACACAATGTAGTGGGAAAGATGCTTTTTCATATTAGATAACTTCATCACATAAACATAGTTCGGTAGTTACTGTTTAAACTTTGTATTTCAGTTTTACTAGTAGTTGATAATTTAGTTCTGATAGTACATCAAATATTTGAAATTGGTGACAGTGATTTTTATTTTATTGCTGTGAATTTCCTATTTAATTTATCATTTTAAATATAAACCTTCCTCGTGGGATCGATATTTGGGGCTTAAACAGAAAGTCTTGTATTACTTGATAATGATATGTATTCTTGCGTAGAATCCCTACATAAATTGCTTAAATTTCTTATTCATAAAATAATGCAATAAGTTTTTGGCACAGTTGTAAAGCGGAGTTAACTTTATATATGTTGCACAACTATATCATCGGGATCAGCTAGCAAGCTCTAGGGGTGTAAACCGAAGGGGTAAAAATGGTCTTTTTACTGTGCAAATTGTGGTTTACAGTGCAAATTGTGGAATTTTAAGGAATTCGGGAACTTTCGGGTCCAGGGTGTCATAATTCGGGAACTTTCGGGTCCAGGGCGGCGCCAGAGCCAAAAGTTTCAATTTTTTGCCTTTTTATAGTTTCAGTTGTTTCCAATTCACTCCAACGTCAATTTAGTCATTTTAAATAATAATAGTCATCCTTAAATAGTCCACAAACAAATGTTTTACAAACAACACAAAAACTAACTTTTATATATGAAATTCTAAACTTTCACAAACATAGATTTTCAATCACACTCACACATACATAAAGCAAATTACACTCAAATTCAACGTCAAAATCAAGCTGCAACACTAGAACGCTAAAAACTAAACTAAACATACAATTAAAGTTTTATGAGTTTAAAGAAAAGAAAATTCAAGATAATCACAAAAAGTTTTAAAGCAAATCCAACACATTTACATTAAAAACATAATTAATTTTAAATAGTAGGGAGACCAACTTCTTCAATTACTCCTCTTCATCTTCAGTACTTTCTCCCCCTCTAATATCTCTCATTGACTGGTAATGGATGTACAAATTGTAGAAGGGTCAGTATGAGAATTGATCGGTCAAATTTTCATCTATCCATTCCATTCACCATTCATTCTTCTTGAACATCTGCACCAAACTTGCTTCAATTATTCCTGTATGATCAAAGTTTTCCTTCATCCTCCAATCTAAGTGATCAAAAAGGTAATTATGATTTCTTATTGCATTCATGATACTCTGAAGTCCTCTTTCTATTTTCTTCATTTTCTTCTCCAAAATTATTGAACTTCTAGCTGTATAGGGCATTAAGGGTGTCGAAGCATATGATGAATGATCCAAGATAATATCCAACGCTTCATTTCCAATCCCAATATAGTTTTCATCAATAGGATCCATGGACTCCCAGAGTAATAATACTTTCTCCCAAATTTCATATGGCACTTGAGATTGACTGCAAAGTAAGAAGATTGTAGAAGGATGCCCCAGTCCATATATAGGCCCATTCATAATAATACCCATAATAGATTTGAAAATAATTTATCCCACATCAATGGGCTTTCCCATTTGAATGCAATAGTTTAAAATTACACTTACTTTTGTAGCTCTACTAATTTTCATTGTAGGGAGTAGTATTACAGAGATGAAGAAATGTCATTATTTACATATAAATATTTAGATATCGGATTAAGCAGTGAAGTGGAGAAACTAACGTACCCCTCGTCTCTAATTTTCCAATTATCATTTTCATCTGTCAGAAATCATTTTCATCTATCATTTTCATCTGTCAGAAATTGGTATACATCATACATCATATCCTTCGTTGGTATAAATTTCATATAATGACAAATCGGTATGCTTTCTATCATAAACATATCGTTAATTCGAGACGGAGTAAATGGTAAACCCTTACCTCTAACAAAGGCAACTCCTTGGTTAATTCCATGTAGGTTAGTGTAAAATTCTTTTACCACTGGAACAATTACTGCAACGGTAGTGTAGCATAGAACTTCCCAACGTCTCTGTACTATGATTTTCTCAATCTAAAAACTTGGATTACTCAATACTTGATTGATAAAGCTTCTCTCCTTGATGAGTCTCTTCTTAGTGATGACTTTGTCATATACTCTCTGCGTGTCAAAGCTGATGAACTTTTTGCTATTGAAAACTCCATACCTTGAAGTGTTTGTGGAATTAAAAGCCATGGATTTTAAAATCTGGAAGTTTCTGGTCATCCAAAATAGTTTTCATGCCTTGAAAAAGACCTCTAGGCAGTTATTTCTAAGTGAAATTCCGCCAAAGTCCGCCAAATTCATCTTAAACTGTCAAAACCGCATTGGGCACTGTCGATGCCCCCAATTGCGATGTTGGCACCATGGCTTCTGTAAAAGGGCATCATCGGCATTCATGTTGGCGCCATCGGCACTCATGCTGACGCCGTCGTCTATTTCATTTTTTGGTTCAATTCATTTCCAGATTTTCATCCAATACCAAAATTTATCTTAACTTATGATATATAAGATTATGTAGGATTCAAAGGTTTTATTATATTATAATACAAGGAATTAGGGTTTCTGTCTCAATGGTGTTGTCCTGCTTCTCTCTGACCTTCCCTGACTGTGTTTGTGGTTCTCCCCGTCCCTCTTTAACTTCCAGGAGATGTTTCACTGGTTTGAAGGTCTCTCTTTTGCTGTTGTTTTCTCTTGAGCTTTTCAGTTACTATTCCATTGGTTCTTTTCTCTGTTTGTCCACCCAGTGTTTGCTGTGGCTGTTCTTAATGGCTTCTCCTATTCCCATTGATTTAGAAACTAACATCCAATGGTCTAAAGCCACTTTTGCTGATGTGGTGGGGAAGGGTTTTGATACATTGCAAAATGTTGAGAATCTTGTCTTCCCCCAAGCCTATCATGATGCTACTTTTGGTAAAGGAGATTGCCCCTATGTGAAATATTTATGCAGAAAAGGAGGCAAGGTGGCTGTTGTGTTCTCTGATCAGGAAATCAACACTTTGGTTGAGGCTCGAAAATTCACCCTGGTAGGCAAATTTCAATTCTGTCATCCTAAAATGGATGATATAAGAAAATATTTTGATGATTTAAAGCTAGTTGGTGCTTGGAAAGTTGGACTAATGGATGGAAGGCATATAATGATTCAGTTAGCTAAGGAAGAGGATTATGCAAGGCTTTTTGCTAAGCAGGTTCTCTTTTTGGATGGCATCTCTATGAAATTGCTGAAATGGACCATTGATTTTGACCCATCAAAGGAACCTCCTATAGTTCCAATATGGTTTAAGCTGCCTGGTTTGAAGCTTTATTTTTTCAACCACCAAGTTTTTTTTACCATTGGCACTGCTCTTGGAAGACCCATGAAGCTGGATGCTCCCACCTTCAAACTGACAAGAGCTTCTGTGGCTAGAATCATAGTGGAAAGGGATATCACCCAACCTAAAATTGATGAAATTTGGTTGGGTACAGCTAACAATGGCTATTAGCAGAAAATAATTATGGAATAAGGACCATATTAAAGGACCATATTATTATTGTCATAATTGTAAGATGTTTGGACACACTGACAATAGATGCTTCAGATTACATCCGAAGAAAAAGAACTCAAACTCTGGACTGTCAGCTTCCACTAAACAACTTCTTACTAACAACTAGATTCACCTTCTCCTACCTGAAACTTGGCCCAAAACCCAGAATCTGATTCTCTACCTACTTCTGACTGCCCACCCTTGGTGGAAGTCCTAGCTGAAGCTCATCTTGATGGAACCTCTTTTTTGCCTCCCCCTCCACTCTTGCCCCTCCCCAACCTAAAGAACCTCAAGCTGAATAATTTTCTCCCATTGCTGGGATTGTTCTTCCTGCGGAAGGCCCTTCTAAACCTTCCACTATCCTGATCCCTTTGCCCCCTCCCCTTACCC
>NW_018250450.1:0-978 GCF_001263595.1 Phalaenopsis equestris | reverse complement strand
TTTTTTTTTTCTTTTGGAGGATTATATGTATTTTTGCAAAGTTATATTTTCTTACTCATTCCTTGCAAAGTTATATTTATTTTTTCTTATTTTGGATATTTTTTTTTTAATGAGCCCACAATACATTCTATTTAATTTTTTTTGTGAATCACCTACACACCACATAATTCTTATATATCTTCACAATTAATATTTAAATATTCATTTTTATACAATCAAAATTTTTATTTTTTTAATACAATCAAAAATTAATATCACATATAATGTTTAAAATTTTTATTTCATGTATAAAACACATCAAATTTATTTTTAAAATGCTTTATTTTTTTTAATATCACAAGAAAAAATTATTTTTCACATACAAAACATTCAAAAATTTATTTTCATATACAACATACTTAATATAATATAAAAATTTCTTAAAATTTAATTTTCACATGCAAAATATTTAATTTTTAAATATAACACATAAGCATTACTTTTCATATACCAAACATTTAAAAATTTACTTTTTCAATAAACAAATATTTAATTTTAAATATAACACATAGAAATCCATTTTTGGCATATAAGGCATTTAAAAATTTATTTTCTTAAGCTAAAATATTTAAATTTTAAATCTAACACCTAAAAAGTATTTTTTTGACATATCAAATACTTTAAATTTTATATTTACAACCAAAATATTTAATTTCTTTTTTAAACACAACACATAAAAAACTAGTTTTCACATCCAAATATTTAAAAATTCATTTATATTTTCTTACATGTAAAAATATTTAATTTTCATACATAACAAATAAACCATACATAAAACATAGATTTTATTCAAGCTTAGATTTATAGAAATAAAACTTATATCGTGCGTGAAATGTTATATTTTTTTTATTTGCAAAAATAAAGATTTAAGTTTTAAGTATGTAAATACATAAACACTGAATATTAATTATGTAAATATATAAGAATCAAATGGTGTGC
>NW_018250449.1:19649-23295 GCF_001263595.1 Phalaenopsis equestris | reverse complement strand
GCAATCCTATGATTTATATGATATTTCTTTAACAGATTCACCGTTTTGGTTTGCATTCCTGAAATGACTTCCCTAGTCAGTTATGATCCGTCTCGACATCCAAATCTACAAAATATGCTCATTATTAAAAACTTTGCAACACTTTGAGCATCATATCGAGATAAAATAACAGCTTCTATCCATTTGGATACATAGTCTACTGTTATCAATATATATAAATTTTTGAAAGATGGTATAAATGGTCCCATGAAATTTAATCCTCAAACATCAAATATCTCAACTTCCAACACATAATTGAGGGGTGTCTCATTTCCTCTATAAATTATGCCTACTCGTTGACATCGATCACAAGTTTTGATATAATTATTAACTTCTCTAAAGATTGTAGGCCAATAAAATTCAGATTGTAAATTTTGTTTACGATGTCTTATCAACAACAAAATGTCCCCCAAAATCAGAATTATGACATTTTTGGATAATTTCATAAGTTTTATCTAAAAGCACACATCTTCGAATAATTAGATACTTTCCTTGTTTATATAAAAATGGGTCATCCCAAAAATAAGTCATAGCTTCAGAAATAAATTTCCTCTTCTGTTGGTATGTCATTCCATAGGGTATAATATCACTAACAAGAAAGTTCACAATGTCGGCATACCACGGAACACCCCACTCATTAATGTTGAACAATTTTTTATCTGAAAAATGTGCATTAATTTCTTTTTCAAAATAGAGTGATTTTTATAACTCAAGTCTGGACAAATGATCAGCAATTTGATTTTTAGTTCCCTTTTTATCTACTATTTCAAGGTCAAATACTTGCAAAAGAATAATCCATCTTATAAGTCCTGGTTTAGCATCTTCCTTTTTCATTAAGTACTTAATAGCAGAATGATCTGTATAATGAGTTTCAACTAAATATGATTTAAGTTTATCAAAGTCATATACTATTGCTAATAACTCTTTTTTAGTTGTATAATTAATTTGAGTTTCATTAAGAGTTTTACTGGCATAGTAGATTACTTTAAAAATTTTATCATATCTTTGTCCTAAAACAGCTCTAATAGCATAATCACTAGCTTCACACATCAGTTCAAAAGGTTTTCCCCAATCTGATGAAACTATAATTGGTGCAGTGACTTATTTTTATTTTAATAACTCAAAAGCTTTTAGACACGGTTCATCAAAATTAAAAATTGCATCATTCTCCAATAAATGACATAAAGGCTTAGCAATTTTTGAAAAGTCTTTAATATATTATTTGTAGAATCCAGCATATCCTAAAAAACTCTTAATTTTCCTTACATTTGTTGGATAAGGTAAATTAGCGATCACTTGAATTTTAGCAGGATCTACTTTCATACAATTTTCTGATATTTGATGTCCTGATACAATTCCTCCTGCTACCATAAATTGGCATTGGCATTTTTCTCAATTAAGGACTAAATTTGTTTCTTCACAGCGCTTAAGAACTTTTTATAAATGTTTTAAACATGAGTCAAATGAAGTTCCAAACACTGAAAAATCATACATAAATACGTCAATCCCTTTTTTAATTAAATCACAAAAAAATTGTCATCATACATCTTTGAAATATAGTAAGGGCATTACATAAACCATAGGGCATTCTTCACAAAGTGAATTGGACTAACCCATGCACTATCTGATATAGGGTAAGATAATTACAGCATCTAACCATTTTAAAATTTCTTTCTTTACAACTTCTTTCATAACAAGATTTAGTCTCCTTTTAGAATCAGCCCTGGGTTTGCAGTTCTCTTCCATATGAATTCTATTCATACAAATTGAAAGACTGATTCCTTTAATATCAGCAATTGTCCATCCAAAGGCTTTCTTTAAATTTTTCAGAATTTTCATCAGCCTTTCTTCTTCTTCCATTGTTAATTTTGAGGAAATTATAATTGATAAAGTAGAGGAATCTCCTAAAAAGGCATATTTTAAATGATCATGAAGTAAATTCAACTCAAGTTCTGGAGGTTTTTCAATAGATGGACAAAATGATTTATCTTCGTCTATCGTGTCTAAAATTTCATAACTTTCTCGAACATAGTTTGAATCTTCCTTAAAAAGATCTTCTCATTGATTTAATTCCTCTTCTTGCTCGTGTTCCAAATCTTGTACTTCAGATTTATCTTCATAAGTCATTTTGAAATGACATTCACTTAGATATCTTATAACATCCATTCTAAAACATTCATCATCTTTACCTTTTGCAGGGTATTTCATTGATCATGAAATGTTAAAAGTAATAGTTTCATAAATGACGCGCATTATTAATTCTCCTTTCTGCACATCTAGCATTGCTCTTCCTGTGGCTAGGAAAGGTATCCCCAAAATAATAGGTATCTCTTTATCTTCATCCATATCCAGCACAATGAAATCAATAGGAAAGATAAATGAATCCACTTTCACTAGGACATCTACAACTACTTTAAAGGCTTTCTTAAAATTTTTCAAAATTTTCATTAATTTTTCTTCTTGTTCCATCGTTAAATTTGAAGAAATTATAATTAGTAAAGAAATGATCAGGAAGTAACTTCAACTCAAGTTCTGAAGGTTTTTCAATTGATGGACAAAATGATTTATCTTTCTATCGTGTCCAAAATTTCAAAACTTTCTTGAACATAGTTTGCATCTTCCTTAAAAAGATCTTGACATTGGTCTAATTCCTCTTCTTGCTCGTGTTCCAAATCTTTTACTTCAGATTTTTCTTCATAATTAGTTTTGAAATGAAATTCACTCAGATATCTTATAACATTCATTCTATAGCATTCATCATCTTTACCTTTTACAGAATATTTTAATGATCTTGAAATGTTAAAAGTAACGGTTTGATCATTGACGCGCATTGTTAATTCCCCTTTCTGTACATCTATCATTGCTCTTCCTGTGGCTAGGAAAGGTATCCCCAAAATAATAGTTATCTCTTTATCTTCATCCATATCCAGCACAATGAAATCAACAGGAAAGATAAACGAATCCACTTTCACTAGGACATCTACAACTACTTTCAGGATAGGTTATTGAATGATCTACTAACTGAAGAGTTACAGTAGTAGGGATTATTTCTCCTAATCCCAATTTTTTAAATATTAATAATGGCATAAGGTTAATGTTTGAACCTAAATCACATAAAGCTTTCTCATAAAATTTTTCTTCTATTGCCTATAGAATTGTAAAGCTACGAGGATCTTTAAGCTTCTTAGGAAGCTTTTCTTGAATTATAGCATTGCACTCCTCACTAAGTGTAACAGTCTCATTATCTTCCAACTTCATTTTCCTGTTGAGAATATCCTTCATAAACTTTACATAGCTTGACATTTGTTTTAAGACTTCAGTAAATGGAATATTAATTGTAAGTTTCTTAAATATTTCTATAAATTTTAAAAATTGCTTATCCAACTTCTGTTAACAAAGTCTCTATGGAAATGGAGGTGGCGGTTTTTCCAAATCAATTTTTAGCGGAGAAATAGTTCTCTCAGAATCTTTTGAAGCATCCTCTTTTGATTCTTCAATTTCTTGTCTCTCTACTTCAATTTAATTTTGAACCCTACCTTCCAACTCTTATAAGAATTTTATGTGATATGGATGTATTAAGAACAGCTTTTACTTGCTCTTTATTTTG
>NW_018250449.1:18589-19517 GCF_001263595.1 Phalaenopsis equestris | reverse complement strand
CCATTTGTAACACCACTTCTTCTATAGACAACTTATTATCCTTAAATTGTGTATTACTATTGAAACCTGGAGGATAAGTAGATCTATAATTACAATTCCCTTGGTTGTTCCAGTTTCCTAATGGGTTTCCCCCATTGCTGATTATTACCAGATTATTACCACCCAATTTGTTATTCCAGTTAAAGTTGGGATGGTTTTTTTAATCTGGGTTACAATAATTTGAATATGGGTTATTCTGCTTGTTATTTATGGCATTCAAAGTTTTTAATGATACACCATCATATTTAAATGTAGCGCACAATTCTAGAAAATTGGCAAGATGTAAATTTGGATCTTCAGTTAGTGATCCCATTATTTGATATCATTTGGATAATAACAGGTTTAAGCTCAAATGAATTAGCCACTGCAGTAGGTTTTTGAATACTACAATGAAGTTAATCTACAGTAGGGTTGGCATAATATCTTAAAGGTCTAAACTCTTGATAAATTTCAGCATTTTGATTATTTTTCTTTGTCATTTCTGTATTTTTTTGGATTTTTCAAGATTTTTAATTTTTTTAGTTTTTCTGATTTTTCTAACAGTTCTCTCTAATTCAGAATCGTAGGGCACTAGTCCTTCAGAACCTGAACTATGCATACACTAACATAAAATAAAACTAAACAAACATAAAATAAAATACAATAAATTAAAGTTTAAATAAGACTTTCTAAAAATAGAAATTTACTTTTAAATAAAAAGATTCTTTACAATTTTCACTTCACTTCACCGACAACGGCGCCAAAAATTTGATCCTGAAACTGCTTATATGCAACAGTATAACAATAATTTTGATTATATTTTTCATTTATATTTCCTTATTTTGCAAAAAAACCAAAAACTTAATCTTAAAGCAAAAGAAAAGAAAAACCTTTAATTTATATATATTGG
>NW_018250449.1:17129-18081 GCF_001263595.1 Phalaenopsis equestris | reverse complement strand
CATCTCGTATCAGAACCTAAAACAATAAACCAAGTTGGGGGCTTTAACCTGCCACTTTAAAGTCGTCTAACTCTACACCCTTCAATGAACATTTCATAATTTATTTGCACTCAATCATATGATCTACATTCTCATTCATACAACATCATGTGATTCTTTCCAATTGTTGACTGTGTTCTCACAAAAAATTTTAACATCTAGATGGGTCAGATCAAGAAGTAAATGAAGTACATGGAATTAAATCATCACAACTTCTTCCAACATTAATGATTAATACTCTCCACAACATCCATCCAACACTTTAATTACTTATTATTTTAAGGAGAAAGTTAAAGAAAACTACTCAGAATCCATGGAGAAAATAAAACCACACTTTAGTTTAAAAGTAGAAATCATCGTCAAAACAACAAGAAGTCTCGATTAAAACCAAAAGTAGTTTAAAACAAAAGATAAAAACTTATCTCAAATCCTCCACCAAACTCTTGAAGTTCCTTTGAATCTATTCTCTTTTACAACACTCAAAAAACACTAAAAACAAAAGGGATAAAGTAAATTTGTTTTGTGCCTGAAAATCTCTCCAAAACTATCTCTGAAAACACCTCAGGACTCCTCCTCTTCAAACTCTTTTCAGAACTTTCAAGCACCCTTTTCAAATGTCTCAACTTCCTTCTTTTATAAATTTCCCATGAGGTACCTTGGAAATTCTTCAAAATGTGTCCAAATTCATTGTATTCTCTAAGGGATGCCTCCTTTCACAAGTCTTTTAATAATATTTTTATTCCTAGTGGTCATAACCACCCAATTTAGCCAATAGTTGCCTCAAATGTCTCCTCAAAATTCAGCCAAATGAAAAAAAGCTTAAGCGCGGGGCTTCTGGCGCTTAGGCGCGGCATTCTCTGTTTAACCGGCGCGTAAGAGCCGGATCTGGCGCTTAGGCACCAAAACACTTTTG
>NW_018250449.1:3353-17119 GCF_001263595.1 Phalaenopsis equestris | reverse complement strand
CTCCAAATTTGATACTTTTTCACTTTTTTAAGCATTTTTCACCTTTTTACCTGTACCTGAAAGAAAAACACAAAAATACCTTCCATTAAAGAGTAATATCTCAAAAATAGGTATAAAAATGTGTCTAAAAATACTATATATTTTAGGCGTATCACTGGCCAACTGAGCTAAGAAAATCTTCGGATCAAGCAAAGCTGTAACAAGAGATTCACTCATCTCCTTTGACAGGATTAGAGCGTCATAGATGCTTAGTTTGGCCAGCAACTTCCTAAGATGAGCTAGCACATTATAATCCACTTTATACAATCCTCCAATCTTTACTTAATTACTTGATTCTTCCACTAGCAAGGCAGAGGTAGCTCTTCTTGAGTTACTATTTGCTTTCCTTTATCTGTTGGAGCTGTTCTCTGGGGTAATACTTTCCCGCTCCTTAAGTTTACTTCTGTAATTTCTTATTCTTCTTGCAATGTTGTAGGAAAATTTTTTGTTGTTTCTTCTTCATTGAAAAAATCTAAATTTATGGCAAGTGGTGTGCCATGATGCTCAAGGACTGGCTTCTCACTCCCACTGTTATCATAGCCGGTGTTATCGATGTCTTCTTCAATCCTTCAAACGGTTTCATCAGACTTAAGTATGATTTGAAGATCAGTTTGGGAATCGAGATCGAAGTAAGATTGTGCAAAATTAGTTAAGTTAAAACGTAACCAAAGTCATAATCATTATATTCATAATACCCCGATGGGCCAAAAAAATAATCATACATGGTTAGGGGTTCGAGGATTTTCTTCCACAAATTCGAGACAACCAATTTGACAGAGGTAGCCCCTATCCTACCCCCCACATTATCAGTCTTCACGATGTCATTCTTTTCTTTGTCTTCTAGTTGCGGTGATTTCTCTGACAAAATTTCTGTCTTGGTCTGAGCAGGCTGTAGACTCTAGACGGCTGCTGAAGCGATCTGAATCTGATCCAATATCTTCTTGGATGATTTACTGCAAAATATACTCCATCCATTTTCCTCTAAATATGAATCTATTGGAGTGATTGGCTCAGCTGAAATCATATTCACATAACCTTTTTCAGGTTCTTTTAAATATTCTTTTGGGATTATTATATTCTCTTCTTTAAGGTTCTTCCGAGCCAATCCTTAAAACGATACAATCCTCTATAGTGTGTTCAAACATTCTGTGATACGATCAATAATTAGGTTGATCCCTTTTATCGACCAATTCGGGTTTCTTTGGATCTGGTAACCTAAACTCAGACATCTTCATTAAACTTCTGAACATCTTGGGTACTACTTTGGCTTTGAAGGAATACACCGCTTTCTTTCATTCGGACATGGACAGACCTCTTTTATCTCTTCTCGGTATGATCCTCCCTGATGTGGTTGTTGGCTAGACTGGCCATACTATTGTGTTTGTTGTTGAGCATGTTGTGATGACGACTGGGTATCCTAAAGAGAATTCTTTGTATGTATCATCATTGGTTATTTTCCCTTATCAACCGTTGCTACTATCCCAGACTTCTTCTTGAATATTTGGGCTGCTCTGGTCTTCTTTGATTTCTCCCATGAATATTTGGGCTGCTCTGGTCTTCTTTGATTTCTCCCAGGAATCCATATGTTTAATTTCCTCTTGTAGATTGCTAGCTTTGCTTATTACCTTCTTAAAGGACTTGATGGTGAGTCCCTTTTGATGGTGAGTCCCTTTCCCTTTAGCATGAAAGCTACTGACCCATGGATGCTCTTGAGTAAGATCTCAATCGCATGATGTTCCAGTAACTGTGGTTCATATTTCATGCTAAGGTTTCTTCACCTAAAGATATAATCCACTAGGGTCTCGCTAGGCTTTTGCTTCTCCATTATGAGATCTCCAATAGACACATGATGTTGCACTCGAGCAAATCTCTTTACGAACAATTGTTCTAATTCGACAAATGTCTTGATTGATTCATTGGGTAATTTGGTAAACCAATCAAAAGCTATCCCTGGCAGGCTGCTAACAAACTGTCAAAAAAGTAAGGCTTTGTTTCCTCTTGTGGTTCCACAACTAGCTTGAAAATGTGCTATATGCTACCTGAAATTTCTGGTCCCGTCAAATATCTTAAAGTTCGGTGACACAAAACCCTTAGGTTAGGGTACAACATCGAACTCCTCCGGGTAGGGTCTATCCTTCAAAATCAATGAGCCACCCTTAGATTGAGATAAGGCTTCCCGAACTTGCTCGACCATTTGTTTGAATTCCTTTTAAGGTATCAAACTTGATGGATAATCCTTCTTCTGTTCATCATCTCTGTTTGTTGAGGCAACTTCCCTCCTTTCATCAGTGATATGTATAATCTCCGGTTAATTAACTTTTTGGAGAAGCAAACTATTAGGGTTGAGGCTGTCCCTGAGTTGTAGCCATGTTGGCCATGGCAGTGGCCATCTCTTCTATTATTTTCTCTATTTGGCTGATTTGTTCGTCCATCAAGAAGACAGCCCTACACAGATCATTTACGGCATTCTCTTCGACAAGAGATTGAGCGTCATTCATGGATGCAGCAGATCTAGTTTTGATGACATGAATGTCCATGAAGTCTTCTTTGAGGTAATCATTAAAGTCAAAATCTTTGTCATCCTCATCCTTAATGGGAAACTCAGTGTTCTCGTGCTAACTCAAAAATCTCAATCCTGAGTTTCTCAACCTTTTCTCACTCCATGTTCTCGGACTAACTCAAAAATCTCAATTCTGAGTTTCTCAACCTTTTCTTTGATTACTGATTCTTATATTACTTTAAGCTTTGGAGGACTTTGTTGAACATCCTCTACTTACTCATCCATCTCAATGAAGATTCATGCACAAGTACTTCTATATTAATGTAATTTTGGACCCTTGCTTCATTCCATGATCCTGCCCCGTGGGCTCACTGTATCGTATCGGTACAACAACCTTAGGTACCCATACCTTTTTCTTTGGCGAAGATGTCTTGAGACGGGGTATCTCAACATCGGTAAGTCAAAGAGAGGCATGCTCCTTATGGTGCGGACCAAGCACAGTACTAGGTAACTTGCTCATATTTTCCTTTGGAACTTCATGACGGATGATTGGCAAAATTCTCAGACCCAAACGTGACTTAACTTAGAATTGATGGTGGTAATGTTAGTATAAACTCAACTTCCCAAATAAAATCTGACTGTAATGCGAACAGGTAACGTTTCAGTTGACTTCAGAGATTGTCGCGCAGATTTGACATCTCTTAGAATTTTTTTCTTCATGTAAGGTGATACTGCACCTCCCACTTGCTTAATTAATTCGCTGACGGAACAACTTTCCTTGGCAACTAGTCTCTGGAACATTGTGTTTACTCGAGTGATAGGAGTGAGCTTCTTCTATCCCCACCATGTCCATGAGGTGACGGTAAGGTAGTGGCAATCTTCTGGATACTCTTGTACCCATCAATGTTCATTAAGTGATGGAACCTAATTCCTCGCAGAAGCGGATAGGTCTCCAATAGCCTTGGTTCCTCCTGAAGAGGAATTTCATCATCAGCCATTTCCTTAGAAATCTGGACTTTAGTAGCCTTCTAAATCTATCAGCTGCGGTTCCTTCTTTAAGTTAGGGTTAACAGTGCAGTCCTCAAAGTCGATCCAATTTCAAATATAGAAGGTGGGATAACCAATCCTTTAGTTGGTTCTTTGACGATCATAACTTCTTTTCACTTAGCAAAAACAGGAACAGCAGGTTTAACAGGTGTCATGGTGACAGTAGTCTTTACTTTCTTGTAAGAAGGGAAATCCTGTAGACAGTTCAAGTTGAACTCAGCAGACGGTACTTGAGCTTCCGGGGCAGCAACTTTCATTATGACGAAGGGAGCTTTCCTAAGGATGACCTTGAGATCTTTGAAACCAGCTCCAAACTTAATGATTGGGGCGATGTTGCAGGCATCACGACTCGTTGGCAGATCGCATGAGAAAGTGAGCATTGGGAATGTCATTGCAACAGCTTCAAAAAGAAATCCTTGGTTTTATTTATTTGGCCAATACCTCGCAATTCTAGTGTGAGCACTAAAATCAATAGAGGTCACTCTATAGATTGGGTAAGTTTTTAATTTATGAAGATTTTAAACTTTAGTGAAAATAGTTTGCAAGTGGAAAGATTTAATTAATATAAGAAAATTTAAGGAGCAAGCGCATCATGACACAATTTGATTTGATTTTCAAAATAACAAACCAAACTCAAAAGGGAAAGTGATGTTCAGCACCCAGTGCGAGACCAACTTTGAAACACACAATGCTCGGGTGGAACTAGTCTAGTCCACCAATACACCTATTGGGGGTCCGACCCCACACGAAGATTAAATGTCCTAATGAACTCCTGAACCTCTCCTTTCAAATGTGATTGAACAGACGGCCCTTAAGTTCAAAAGAGTTGATCGTACTTCCCAAGAAAGAAATGTTTGAAGCATGCCAATGAAAGAAAAGTAAAATAGTTCATGAGGGACATGAACACATTACCATGAGGGACATGAGCACATTACCAATGTATGAAGATAATACTCCCTAATTTAAGTGGAGAGAGAAACTTATCTCCAACGGAGTTGCCTTATCTTAAATGTTTTCTCAAGTACTTCTTTGAAGTTCCCCGACATCTCTGACTCCATAAGACTCTTACAAAACTCACAATACTCCAAAAATCACAAAGATTCACAAAGACTCAATAGGGTGGCCGCCCACTCTATAAAGGTTCATCCCTTTCTCCAAATGACCCCATGTCAGCACAAATTTATTTAAGCACACACACACACATATAAGTTAGAAAAATATGAAATAAATTTGATCCCATATCTTTCATAGTTTAAATGAAATAGCACTACACCTCAAGCCAAGTATATCTCAAAAGATAAACACAAGAATTGAGGGTGAGGCTCGATCAAATAAACTAAGAAATATATGACATTCGTTTGGTCTATGAAAATCATTCTTTTTATAAGCCGACTAGTTCCCGTATTTAATATGAAAAATTAAATAGGGTTTATATTAAGCTGGGTTTAAAAAAAGCTTCTTATAAGTGCAAGCCTCTGTAGTTAATTAAATCTTAAATGACTGAAGTTACCTAAGTAAACTCTCAAAAAAAATTAAGGGATATTATCTTCAAAGAGGTCAAAGGATAGGACTTTTCAATGGGATCGGATAAAGAGGTGTGAAAAGTAAATTGCTCAAATTTAGAACATTTTATGGAATCGAAAGGAAGAAGAACTAGGGGATGTCATAGATCCAAAGAAGAACCTCAGTGATTTCCCAAGATACCCTATGGTTTGGCTTCAGTTTTGGAGAGAAATTATTTAAATGTTTCGCTCAGCAAATTTTTGTTAGTTAGGGCTTACATTCATATGAAATGATCACACGATTAGCCTAGAATATATGAGGATTTAGGTTGTTACGGATGACAACCTCTGAATCCTAAGACGAGTTAAGGCTTATATTGTATAGCAGAGCTATACAAAGGCCTAAAGATAGGGTTGAAGATTTATGTCGCACTTGTTGGACAACCACGAAGTCCTATGGCTTGGTTTTTTAATTCTAAAAAAAGGATGGTTTAGTTGATGTAGACATGTTTTATTGTTGAAGATAGTCGTGCTTTCCATAATGCTAGCTCCAAGCTCCTCGTCATGGCAGGATTAAGTTTTCTAATGTGTCAAGTCATGATGTCAAATCAAATGTTCCTAAGTGTCATGGTTATTTAAATATTATGGGGTATATTAAAGTTAATTAGAGTGACATCGCTTAAGATCCTACAATTCTCTCATTCTGGCACCACCATTTTCTTTTGTATTCACTTAGTTCAAATGAATTTACTAAACTTGACTTAATGAGTTCCAGACTTTCATTTAGACCGTGGGAAGTCTCATTTGCAACCGTACGTTACCTTCTCCCAGGGATTCCCAATCATCGAATAGAGACGTTTTAATTTAGTTGCAATTTTTATTTTGTGATGTTTTTAAGTAAATTTTGAGTTGTCTTATATTTTGAAGGTTGTGGTGGTGAATTTTATCTAATTTGATTTTTAAATTTTTGTTTTAGTTTTATGGCTATCCTAGCAGTTTTAGTTTTCATGCAGGGTGACAATATTGTTTAACATGCAAATTTGAAGTAAGAAGTACAGAAAGGTTAACACAATATTCTAAAAGGCGCACCTGTCACTTCTTCTCGTTCATCCACCTGAAAGGTTAGTTTTGGCAGTGTATGTATATGTAATTTTGCAAAGAATTTAAATTGCAAGGGTTGATGAAGGTATAGCTAAAAAACCCCAAAGTATGACCTTATTAAGCCTCTGAAGATCTTAACGGATGATTCTTGACAAGTTCAACTTGTACTTCAAAATATCCGAAAGATTTCAAAGTGCTCGGGGTATGACCCTGAACTACTTTGAAGATCTCTTCAACTATTTTGAGTTCATTTTTGAACTTATCATATTATTCCATTAATCATCTGAGGCTAGAGTCTGACTACCCCATTGCCTGGTGAAACTTGACAATTCAATTATCCCAAGAATAGGATACTTAACAAATTTGATATTGTATTTTAAAGATTATATGGATGAATGCCCCTAAGGCAAGCCTAAGTTATTAAAGATTTGGTGCTCACCACAAATGGGCTTGAAGTGCTTAACAGATGCTAATCTCCATTTATATTATCTCTTCTAAACTCCAATCAATAGGTTTAAATATTAAGCTTGGCTCACTACCAAGCCCTTAACAATTTCAAAAGGGGGAAGTTATAACTGCCATAAAACTTAGATTTAAATTATATGTATCCTTATAAACAGATCATTCATCACCAATCATGGGCTAGAAGTAAGTGAATTACCATCTTCCTAGTTTAAACCCATCACTTTATGATCATTTAAATTTTTTTTTTGCTTAACTTCCAAAGAATAATTCAAGAAATTACCATTTTTTATTCTTATTATGCGAAGGTGGCAAGTTGGTTTCTACCATTATCCCATTACATTTTAATCATCCAATGCATTCATTAAAGATCAAATTACCCATAACCAATGGTTAATCCTAAATTTTGATTAAGGCACCAAAATCTAAAATTACCACAAATCTAAAATTACCACTTTGCCCTTTGGGCTTTTCATCTTATAATTCTTCAAGCAAAATTCAAATGGTCTTGAAAATGTTTGAGTATCCCATCCATGGATTAATTAAAATATCAGGGAGGAAAGTATGATTTTTCAAATTTTGATTTAATTTAAATTAATTATTTTAACTCAAAAATAGGTTTTTTAATGTTATTTTATTTAATTAATGAAATTGAAGTTTTAAGTTATAAGAAAATTATTGGAGGTTTTTGTGGGTCAGAAGAATACTTAGACAAAATTTTATGATATTTTGAACAATATTGTGATTATTATAATTATTTAAAAGTCATTTTTAATGATTATTTAAATACAAAAATATGTTTTAATCTTCAAAAATCACTTTTAAATTTTTATTAAACCCTCATAAGTCAAAGAAACTCATAGGAACAATATTTTTTTTTATGATTTATTTTGAATTTATTAAAATTATTTTAATTGAAAATAAGAAAATTGCATTTTAGGCCTTTAGAAATTTATTTGTTATTTATAAAAATCAAGAAAAATATTTTAAGGTTTCCCAAGTGGTCAAGGAACAATTGCACACATTTTGAACTATTTTTATTATTTTAATTATTTTTAATTCAAAATATACTTTAAAAATAAAATATTTTCACAAAAATAGATTTTATTTTTATTAAATGCCCCTGATCACAAGGAACTCGGAAAACTATTTTTCATAATTTTCTAAGCTTATTTAGTTTAATATAATTTATTTTGTTCAAAAATATCATTTTTGCTTACAAAATACACTTTAATTGCCAAATCAACTTAAATAAATTTGAAATTTTTACAGTGAGTTGAAATGATTTTTATGAACAATCTGGAATTAATTTTGTCCATTTTTATTTATGCTTAATTTAAATAAATTAATACAAGGTAAAAATGTTTATTTAATAACAGAAATAAACAAAATTATTCAAATCATCACAATATTTTTCCTAAGCTCCTCTGACAACAGGCAACCTAAAAAAATCGATCCCATAATTTTCTGAGAAATATTCTAATTTATATGATTAATTAAAGACAAAATAGTCATTTAGGCTTGAAAATTAGGGTTAGAAGCGTAGAGGTACTCTCTAACCTTGGAAAAATCAGAGGGTGCTCTTTATCATGAGGAATCAACCCTACAAATTTCAAGCCATGGTAATTAGTATTGAATCATGATGAGTTAAAATACCTCAGAGAGTATTTAATTAATTAAAAAGCATACATTTAGTAAATAATTTTTATTTTTGGTCCACATTATTTTCCTTTGTTCATTGAGCAAGAGGGTATTTTCATTCTAAGCTTATTTAGTTTAATATAATTTATTTTGTTCAAAAATATCATTTTTGCTTACAAAATACACTTTAATTGCCAAATCAACTTAAATAAATTTGAAATTTTTACAGTGAGTTGAAATGATTTTTATGAACAATCTGGAATTAATTTTGTCCATTTTTATTTATGCTTAATTTAAATAAATTAATACAAGGTAAAAATGTTTATTTAATAACAGAAATAATTTATTTAATAACAGAAATATACAAAATTATTCAAATCATCATAATATTTTTCTAATCTCCTCTGACAACAGGCAACCTAAAAAAATCGATCCCATAATTTTCTGAGAAATATTCTAATTTATATGATTAAATAAAGACAAAATAGTCATTTAAGCTTGAAAATTAGGGTTAGAAGCATAGAGGTACTCTCTAACCTTGGAAAAATCAGAGGGTGCTCTTTATCATGAGGAATCAACCCTACAAATTTCAAGCCATGGTAATTAGTATTGAATCATGATGAGTTAAAATACCTCAAAGAGTATTTAATTAATTTAAAAGCATACATTTAGTAAATAATTTTTATTTTTGGTCCACATTATTTTCCTCTGTTCATTGAGCAAAAGGGCATTTTTGTTTATTTTTATAATTTTTGTAATGCAAAGTTATGATTTTTCAAAGATCTGTTATTTATTTAAATCAAGAAAATCCTAATTTTCAGTGTATCTCAATCGTGCGATGTGTCATCCTCGTCCTCTCCAAAATGCCACACGTCACCTCTTAGTTCGGTGTCGCCATCTGACTCAGTGGTCACGCATCCCGCTGTTCACGCAGGAAGACTCCATCCGGCTCAATCTCGTCCATCCATTCAATACACACTCAATCAGACGGCTCTCCATCATCATCCCTGATAGCCAAAGCCTGTGAGTCGTCTAACTTCTTGACCTAAGATCTCACTTGATACTCAACTAAATCACATGAGGTTTCACATGAACCTAAGATCTCACTTGATACTCAACTAAATCACATGAGGTTTGTTCCTACACCTTCATCTACTCGAGGAGAACACATCCATATGGTTCTAATTTCATGAAATCAAAGTTTTCTTCATAAACAACAAAACTAAGCTCAAATTTAGGGTTAATGGTTTATACCTTTGTTTGAGAGGGAAGGCTTCAATTAGATGCTTGTGGAAGCTTCAGTGGAGTCCAACAAACCTCCTGGATGTGTTGGTTTCCTCTAGTGTAAGGTCCATGTATAAGTTCGATGAAATGGGGTGTGATCTTGGTCTATGAGTGGCTTTGAGAGCTCAACAGAGGGGGATTTCAATAGGAATCTTCCTCTCTTGCTCTAGGGAAGCTCAAGAATATTTCAATTTGGAGTTTAGGGGGGTTTTGAGGATGACCAAAATTTTTCCTAATTCTAAGCTCAAAAATTGAGCTCAAGCGATGGGTAAATGGCCAAGAGATTGTTGCAATGATCTTATGGAGTCTTGGAGGAGCTCTGGGAGCAAATTGACAGAGTTTCCCCAAGGAAATTGGATTACCTTATGTTTTGGCAATAGAGGAAAGCTTCAATTTGGGTGCAATATGGAGCTGAGGTGGAGGCCTTCAAGGTGCTAAGAGCCAATCTGAGCTGGATAACTTGGATGGGTGTTTTGAGTTTTGATTTAAGAGGGGTGGCTCTCAATCTTAGGGTTTTTTTTGCCACTAGGCCGGTCGATAGGGCCAGGGGTGGTGGCCAGAGGAGTCAGGTGAGCCAGGTGGAGGGTTAATTATGATTAACCCTTAATGATTTAGCATGATGGTGGGGATATTTTGGCTTAAGCCCAAAAAAGGTTAAAATCCCATAAATCAATGGACCATTGGTCCATGGCTTATCTAGTGTGGGCTAGGTGTGTCTAGCCTGGTCACTACAGTCCAAATGATGGTGTGGTGACATTAATTGGTGATTTTGGCATGGCTAAGTCAATTTTCGTGAAGGGGTTCAATTTGGGTCAAAATGGCTAGAAGTTGGGTTTGGATTAAGCTATCCATGACATTAAGCCCAATTGATTGATTATTTTGGCATGTATGATTGTCATGAAGAGTTTGGAAAAGATTTTGAGTGATTTTGAATTGATTTGGAGGTTCAATTTGAAGAAATTTGGGCATATGGTCAATTTAGGGGTGTTGGGTTAGACTTGGGCTTAAATTGGGCTAGAGTTGGGTTAAGTCCAAATTGATGGTTGAAAATAATCTAGAGGAATATCATGAAGAATTCTCAACATCAATTGGGTGTCAATTTTTGGGTTTGAGCATTCAATTAGGTGACATTTAGAGACATGGCCAAATTGGGACAAATTTGGGGATTTTGAATTTAGGTTGAAATTGAGTCAAATTGAAGCTTGAGGAAACTAAATTGAGGGTTCAATTTGGTTTGTATAAGTGTTTTGAAAATTTTAGGATCCAAATAGAGGCAATTGAGTGGGCCATGGGGTTCAATTGGGTGAGATTTGGTCATATGTTCAGAATTGGGGGTTTTGGTTTGGATTAAAATTGAGTCAAAGCATGGGTCAACTAAACTTGGTTCAAATCATGGACCAATTTGGCTTGAATTTGATCTAGATTGGTCATATCAAGAGTTAATTTGAGTTTGGAATTGAAATTGGGGAAGATTGGGGAAAAAATTATGGATATTTGGGGTGAATTTTGGGAAATTGGGCCTTTAAGGGCAATTTGGGCGTTTTTGGTCAAAATGGTCAAATTGGGTGGGTTTAATTGAAGGGTCCAAATTAGTTTTGGGTACATTTGAAATGATTTTGGAGGTTTTGGGAAATTTTGGGGTACCAATGGGTATTTTTTGTAATTTTGGCAAATTTGGGGGTATTTTGGTAATTTTGGCAATTTTGGGTGGTTTTGAGCAAGTTAGGTAGTTTGAAATGATTCGAAATGTTTTTTGAAAAATTTGGGTATTTTGGGTGAAATTGGGATTTTTGGGTAAATTTATGGTTTGGGGTGTTTAGGTAATTTCGGTAGATTTGGGGGCAGGAAAAGACCAAGTTGGATATTTCGGTAAAATTAGGGTGACAACCACTCTATGTGAGCCATGGACCAATGGAATCCCCATTTGGGTCCTCTATGTACTGGTCCTAGCTAAACCCTAACCTAGGACTAGTAGGTCTAGGGGACCATCTACATGAGTCTCCCAAAGGATCATGGCATCAAAGTTAATAAAGTTTGGGTTTAGGGTTATAAGTGAAAGTGGTGAAATTGAGTGCAAGTGAATGAACCAGCCCCATGAACCAACTCTAGACAAACACCCAAGGTTAACCCTAAGGTCAAATAGTCCTATGGGGACTCACCTTGAGCTCTCACATATTGACCCCACTTACTAAGTGCTAGAGGTTAGGACCAATATGTGGAACTTCAAGTTGAGAAAAGAAGGGTTTAGAGTTTCTAATGGTGAGGGTTCCTTTTTCTAGACCTCTAGGAATAGTCAACAGGAAAGTCCTCTAACTAGACCATAAGCTACTAAAGAGGAAAAACTAAAACTCAACCAAAAGTGAGGTCAACATGATACAACTAAACCTCAACCAAAAGTGAGGTCAACATGATACAGCAAAACATGGATTTAATATATAAAAATAAGTTTACAAAATAAAAGAAATAAAAGAGAAAACTTATCTCACACTCCTTCCTAATGAAATCCCTAAAAGTTCTCTTCTAGCCTTTCTCTCCTTACAAACACTCTCAATTCTCTCTTAGAAGTGTAATGAAGAAGAAATCTTTCGCCTTCCCTCTTCTCTTACAATCTTTGAAGAAAATCTCTCTCTCACTCTCTCCCCCTCTCTCTCTCTCTCCCTCTCTCTCTCTCTCTCTCTCTCTCTCTCTCTCTCTCTCTTTTGCCCCCCTTTACACGCCACACCCCTTTACACGCCACACCCCTAAAAACTCTTCAAAAACACTCTCTTTTATTCAAGACTGCCTCCCTCCAAAAAGAATTCAAAATTCCCTCCAAAATTCTATCCAAAAGTCAACCCTTTTGAATTCAAAAGACATGTTGGTCCTAACCTCAATTGATTATGCTATTGGAGCTGTTTTAGGACAAAGATATGATAAAATTTTCAAATTTATTTACTATGCTAGTAAAACTCTGAATGAAACTCAAATTAATTATACAACAATTGAAAAAGAGTTATTAGCAATAGTATATGCTTTTGATAGATTTAGATCATATTTAATTGGAACTCATTGTGTAGTGCATACAGATCATTCTGTTATTAAGTATTTAATGAAAACGAAGGATGTTAAACCTAAACTTATAAGATCGATTCTTCTTTTACAGAATTTGATTTTTTAATAGTAGATTGGAAGGAGATTGAAAATCAAATTGCCGATCATTTATCCAGGCTTGAATTAAAAAAGCTACTCTGTTTTGAAAATGAAATTAATGAACATTTTCTAGATGAAAAATTGTTCACTATTAATGAGTGGCGTGTTCTGTGGTATGCCTTTTTAGTGATATTATACCCTATGGAATGACATACCAACAGAAGAGGAAATTTATTTCTGAAGTTAAGTCTTATTTTTGGGATGACCCATTTTTATATAAACAAGGAAAGTATCTGATTATTCGAAGATGTGTACCATTTGAAGAAACTTATGAGATTATCCAAAAGTGTCATAATTCTAATTTTGGGGGATATTTTGGTGTTGATAAAATAGCATACAAAATTTTACAATCTGGATTTTATTGGCCTAAAATTTTTAGAGATGTTAGTGCTTTTATCAAAACTTGTGATAGATGTCAAAGAGTAAGCAATATTATGCCCCTCAACTGATCAATAATATGCTACAAGTTGAAATATTTGATGTTTGGGGATTAGATTTCATGGGATCATTTATACCATCTTTCAGAATTTTATATATACTGTTAGCAGTGGACTATGTATCCAAATGTATAGAAGTTATTGCTTTACCTCGATGTGATGCTCAAAGTGTTGCAAAATTTTTGAAAATGAACATATTTAGTAGATTTGGGATGTCGAGAGTTATCATAACTGATGGGGGATGTCATTTCAGAAATGTCATATTGGAGAAATTATTAAAAAAATAGACAGTGGACTATGTATCCAAATGGATAAAATATGTTGTTTGACCTCGCTGTGATGTTTTACCTCGATGTGATGCTCAAAATGTTGCAAAATTTTTGAAAATAAATATATTTTGTATATTTGGGATGCTAAGAGTTATCTTTATTGATGGGGGAAGTCATTTCAAAAATGTCATAATGGAGAAATTATTAAAGAAATATCATATAAATCATAGGATTGCTACTTCTTATCATCCTCAGACAAGTGGTTTAGCTGAATTATCCAATCGGGAAATTAAAA
>NW_018250449.1:0-3343 GCF_001263595.1 Phalaenopsis equestris | reverse complement strand
GGTTTGGCTGAATTATTCAATCAGGAAATTAAAAGAATTATGGAAAAATCTGTGAATCTAACAAAAATGGACCGATTTATTATGATTAAAATTTATCCTTGTGAAGCTGTGGATATTAAAGATCCTAAGTCTGAGAAAATATTTAAAGTTAATGGACATAGACTGAAACCTTATTTTATAGGAGATCAACATAAGTTTAATGATGGAATGATGTTGGGTCAACCAGAGTAAGCACTAGTTATGTCAGGCTGACGTAATAAAACCAAGCGCTTTGTGGGAGACAACCCATAGTTATCAGTGTGTTTTTATTTTGATTGTTGTTTTATGTGTGATTAAGAAAATTTGGGGTAGTATTTTTGAGACTATTATGTGTTAGTATTGATTTTAAGAATTTATTTAGTGATCTAGACATGTTAAAATGAGAATTTGGACGTTAAGTTGACTAGTATGAAAATGTGCATTGGCGCTTAAGCTCCAAATCTGGTGCTTAAGTGCGATAGTTTAAAAACATGTGTAAAATTAATATTCCAGAAGAGAAAACTGCCTAGAAGTTTGCAAAAACGTGCCAAGGAAGTTTATAAACCTGTCTAAGATTTATTGGAAGGATTTAGGCCTATAAATAGAAAGGTTTAGTGAAGGAATTTTACCCCAGATAATTTCTAGCGCTAAAGTCTAAGAGAGAGATAGATTTTAAGATGATGTCTTCATGGGAGATGGATTTAAAGAAGAAGGAGGAGACTATGAGGAAGAAATTCATTAGTCAAAGTGCACAAGAGATGTATAACGGTTTCTAAGCCATTAGTATTGAAGGGATATTAGAGAAGATTAACAAAATTGAAAATACCATGTCTGTACTGGAGACTGAGGTATTGGAGATTCATGCACGTCTTGAGCATACTGGATGACAATTGAAAATGCAATTTAGCCACACTAGTTATATAGAGGAAGCGGATATGGAGATGTTTCTTTAGCAAAAGTGGATTGAAGAAGATTGCATTAGAGCACATCACCACCATCCGTTTTATCAACTTTATATTCGAGTTGCCCCAAGAGAGACTGATGGAAGACCTGAATTTGTTCCTTCTAATGAAGAATGAAATTAAGTTCTATGTTTAAAGTTATGTTTTTGTGTGTTTAAAGACGTTGTCTTTAAGTGTTTTAGTGTTTGAGACTTGCTTTTAGTGTTTGAGTTACTTAGGTGTTTAACTGTGAAAAATTGTTAAGTATTTGTATTTAAGAAAATTTTCTCATCCAAGACTATTTGGCATGAGAACTAATTATTTAAATGTATTTGTACTCATTTGTGAATTAATATAAGTTTGTTTGTGTGAAATTTTGTGTTTTTTTAGCCTTGAATTGAAATAGTTATTAAAGAGAATTTTGAGATAGAAGAGAGTTATAGGATGTTGAAAATAGTCATTTAAGTGCTATGAGACCATTTAGGGGTGGTTTACTTAGGCAAATAGTGTATTTTAATGTAGTTTAAAATTTTTAAAAATCATGCACTGACGCCTAAGCGCCACATCTTGCACTTAAGCATGAGCAAAACCGAGAGGTAGGCGCCTAAGCGCCACTTACCCGTGCTTAAGCACCGGTTCACGAACAGTTAAAAGTGAAAATTTGAGCCAAAAATCACCATTTTTATCCTTCTGTCACCTTCAGCCTCTCAAAAATGTGATTTTGGAGAGTTAGGGCACACCATTAAGTGGAGATTTCTTGGTGGAATCAAGAAAAAATTGCTAGATTTGGATTTCTTAAAGTAAGAACTTTACTTCTATTTGAAAATTTTGGATTTTCACCATGTATATTGAGTACATTTGGAGAAATTCAAAAATTCACTATTCATGGTGAAAAATGAGGAAAATTCTATGAAAATTGCATAAGAAGTGTAGTTTAAGCTTTTGGAAGTTTAGTTTTGTGGTTTAAACTTGATTTTTGAAGTTATTGTTAGTAGAATGACACCAGGAATGAAGAGGAGCAAAGGCAAATCCCCTTTCGATTCAAGTAAATTTGTTAGTTCAAAAGCTCAAGATCGGTATAGTGATGCATTGCAATCACCCAAACTGATTCTGGAGCGATATTTTAGAAATTCGGGTGGAGACGTGGAAGATTTAATTGTTTGCTGACAATGGGAACAATTCTGTTATTTCTCTGCTGTGGTGGTTATTTCTGTTGTGAGGGAGTTTTATGCAAATCTCCCTGAAGCTGGAGACAATTGAGTTATGGTTCGAAGAAAGTTAGTACCTTTTTCGCCAGAGGTAATCAACTTGTTTTACTATTTACCAGTGGATACATTATGTTTTTATTCAAATTATATCCCTACTAAAGCAGAGTTAGAAGAGATTATCTCTTACTTAACTATTGGGAGAGGAATTTGGGAGATCACTAATTAGAGGAGAGTAAATTTCCCAACTTCAAAGTTATGTGCACCTTCAAAGTCCTGGCACTACTATTTCATTTCTGCTCGTCTACTTCCAACCAATCATATCAGTGAAGTGACCAGAGAAAGAACGACATTGAACTATTATATTTAAGAGGGAAAGCTCATTAACATTGGAGCTTTGATTTTTCAAACTATCATCAATTCTGCTATAGTTGTTACAACTGCTGGTCTGGGATTTGCTTCCTTGATATTTTCTTTGTGTGAGCAGACTTGAGTTAAATCTGATAGCTGGGAGGAAGTGTTATTACCTCTAAAGCCCATCACTAAGGCGAATGTGAAGACTTATTCTAAACATTCAATTTTTGGCTGAAGAGGTGGATTTTCTCGGGGAGTTGTGGAATGGAGACGTCAGCTGCTTCTACCTCTGTTGCTTCTTCATCTAGAACATCTACCCCACGTGCTTCTACATCTAGAGGTGAGTCTACTGAGACCCGAGATCAATTATTGCAGAGGATGATGGATATTATTGATTTTATTGCTGATAGGGAACAAAATTTAGAGCGTTTTGCAGAGCATACTAATAGGTATAATAGAAGAAAAAAGTGATTATGAAGAGATGTTTCACTCATCTATGGAGAACCTCATTAGGGGTAACCAAGGAGTGTAATTTTCTCCATATCCTAGATACCCTGATTATGAGCCTACAAAAGTTTGGGATAGCGGTGATTCAGAGGATGAAGAGTAGAGCTGAGAGATTTATTTTATGATTGTAATTAGGGGTGTAAACGAACCGAGCACGAACGAACAGCGGTCGTGTTCGTGTTCGGTTCGTTTGAAATATAGTTTGTTTGAAATAGGCTCGTGTTCGAAATTGTTCGTGAATGGTCGGTTCGTGTTCGGTTTGGAAATGTTCGAATTGTTCGAGATGTTTGAAATGTTCGAAATGTTCGAAATGTTCGA
>NW_018250448.1:19841-21291 GCF_001263595.1 Phalaenopsis equestris | reverse complement strand
AAATTTTCAAAGAGTTCTCTGGTTACAATAAACCTCATAAAATTTCTTTGGATCTTTTTAAGTAACATGCTAATTATTATGATTAATTTATGCAAATAATAGACATAAACATGAAAACTATGGATATCTATATAAAGGTCTTCTCTGACCTTAGAAAAATCAGAGAATATCCCCCATGACAGAGGCAACAACATGTAAAATATCAAGCTATGATGAAATGTCTACATGCATAGAGAGTTAAAAGACTAGTTAAAAGACAAAAAAAATATTTAATTATTTAAAAATAAAATATGCATCAAATAAACTTCAAACCATTTCCACACTATTCTACTCTATTCACTGAGCACTAAAGTATTTTTTTTAATTTTTTTTAATTTTTTTACACCAAGATATGGATTTTTGAACTTCTGACCATTAATAAATAAAATAAAGTCCTATTTTTCTATTTATCCAGCGCGACGCCACATCATCCTTGGCATCTCCGAGGCTCCATGCGACATTTTTTGGCTCGACACCACCATCTGATTCAGTCAGCGCTTTATGAACCACGCTCCCATCCAACAAAATCAGAGCCCTTCATTTGATATACAAGCGATCCAACGGCTGTGGGTCATCATATCCAAATAATGTGAGCCCGTGACCGTTAATCCTAAAACCTTAAGATCTCCCTCATTTCTCAACCAAATGACCTGGGATTTGATCTTATGGACTTGTCTAAGTGTGGCGAACATATCCATATGGTAAACATGCCATTAAACTAACCCTAATCACATGGAGAATCAAAATAGGCTCGGGAATAGGGGAAGTTCAATACCTTTGCTCTAAGAAGGGAAGATTCAATTAAAGGTGTTCAACATGTTGGTGGAGGTCTAAGGAGGCTAGGGATTGAGCCTCTAGTCATGGTGAAAGGTCTAGACCCAAATTCAATTAAAGCTGAATTTGGGTGTTGATCAAAGTCTAGTGTAGAGGCTCTCTATGAGGGGGGTTTGATGGAGGCTTTGTCTTCTTTCACTGTGGTGAATGTGTTGGTGAGTTTAGTTTGATTTTTGTGTACTATGGAGGTGTGGAGAGTTCCAGGAGAATTCTGTCCTATCTCCAACCAGGATTTAAGCTCAAAAATTGAACTCCGACAAGGGAAATTAGGGCAAGGAAGTGGTTGGGTTGCAATGAGGAGGTCTCGAAGAGGCTATGGGAGCAATTTAAAGGGGTCTCCTTGAGAAAATTTTAGCATCTCTCTCTTGGCTGTGGAGGGGTCATTTTATAGCCATGGCCAGAGAGGAGAGGTTAGGGCCTAGTCATGGGTGCAAAAGCTTGCTTGGGTGGTAAGCTAAGAGGCTCTAAAATTTAATTGGGTGAGCTGGCTCCTAGAGCTAAGGGTGGGTTTGATTTAAGGGTGATGGCTCTCAATTTTGAGGTTCCTGGCGACTAGGCTGGCCGGGAGGGGCAGGGG
>NW_018250448.1:14626-17969 GCF_001263595.1 Phalaenopsis equestris | reverse complement strand
GAGGGTTCCTTTTCTAGTCTTCTAAGAAGAGTCAATTAGAAAGTCCTATGGCTAGACCTTAGGCAACTAAAGAGGAAAAACTAAACCTCAACCAAAAGTGAGGTCAACAAATGGACCCCAATATGTGTGGTGTGCTGGCACATCGCACGTATTGGCGTTTATCGATGAGATCAACAAAATCAATACAAACTCCTAAGTCAACAGACTTAGAAGGAGGTGTAAAATTGTGTGTGCTATTTGTTTTTGCTGGGGATTTAACAAGTGAATATGTAATCGATGTTAAGAAGTAGGAACTCTCGCTGGGGACTGGAGAGTGGGTTTGAGTTATCAAGTTTCAGATATTTATAGAGAATGGGAATCAGCATGTCAGTGCTGACCCCGGGGTGGGAATTGAAATTTTGGTATTGATTCTAAAAATATAGTCAGAATTTAGCTGCTGACCTCGGAAGAAGGGAACTAGAATTTAAGAACTGATCCCAAAATGCGAATTGAAATCTAGGTATCAATCTCAAAAAGAGGATCGGAAGTTAGGGACCGACCTCGAAGTGAGGGAATCAAAAGTTAGGGGCTGATTCCAAAATGATAATTGAGATTTAAGGATCAAATCTCAAAAAGAGGATTGGAAGTTAGGGACCGACCTCAAAGCTAGGGAATCAGAAGTTAGGGACTGATTCCAAAATGAGAATTGAAATTTAAAGATCAAATCTCAAAAAGAGGATCAGAAGTTAGGGACCGACCTCGAAGAGAGGTAATCAGAAGTTAGGGACTAATTCCAAAATGAGAATTGAAATTTAAAGATTAAATCTCAAAAAGAAGATCAAAAGTTAGGGACCGACCTCAAAGCGAAGGAATAAGAAGTTAGAGACTGATTCCGAAACGAGAATTGAAATTTAAGGATCAAATAACAAAAAAAGGATCGAAAGCTAGGGACCAACCTCGAAGCGAGGGAATCAGAAGTTAGGGACTGACTTCAAAATGAGAATTGAAATTTAAGGATCAAATCTCAAAAAGAGGATCGGAAGTTAGGGACCGACCTCAAAGGGAGGGAATCAGAAGTTAGGGACTCATTCTGAAAGAGTTGAAATTTATAAAGAGTTTGTGGTGTTGGACCCATAGATGTGTTATGTGAAAGGTTGACATTGTTGAGGAAGAAATGTGAAATTTTGTGAGATTTAGTGCATACAAGGATGGTCTTGCTGTGCGAGCAAAGAGTAAGAGACCCTGAAGTCGAGCGAATCAACTCAACAGATTTATTTTATTTTATTTTTGATTTTATCATGTTTAGTTTTAAAAATATGTTTTTTCCAAAGTTTTTATATTCGTTGGTTTATTGATTTCTTTTAAAAGAGAGCTTTTATTATTATATATATATTTTAAATTTTATTATCGTCAAACTTTTTTTTGTTTTGTTCTTTGTTCATTGTAATCTCGAACCAACGTATGGTTCGTGGCTTTTATCCATCACACCAAAAAGGGAAATTGAGCAAACAGACAAAATTCTGAAAGAGATTTCATTAATCTGCTCCAATAAATGTTACAGACTGAGCGTAGGCCAAGGCCTCAAAAAGTACAATTATGCTGACTGCATCGAAGTACATCCAAAAATATCCCATGCCAAATACATATCATAGGCTGAGCATGTCTAATGCATATCATGTCTGCTATGACAAGAATGCAGTAAAAATGAATCCTCTGAGTGTCTATCTCTGGTGAGGCAAGCTCTGGATCGAGCTGACCTTCTAAGCCACACTCCAAGATAGAAATTCCCTTTGCATGTGCTTAGAGGCGCAACCCTCTCATAGCTTGTACGGTAGTAGTTCTTCCAATTCGGGGTCTGGTCATAATCCATATGGCATTTTGTTGTTATCCATCATCCAAAAAGTTACAGACACCCTATAGTGTCACACCCCTGGAATATAGTGTTTGGCGACGTCTGCTCCGTTTCCTTTAAGAACTAGCACTGAACCAATAAGTAGCAAAATTTCCATGGATCCTCTGAATTTGTTAGGGCCAATGATATCTATTTCTTTTCCAAATAGGATGTTGCTCTTGCTCATGAATGAGACCGTGCAGAAAGGCCTCACAAAGTCATGATGGTCAATGTGTGGAGCTATGCAGTCTCCTTCATCATATATGTTGATAACACAGCTGTTGGGAATACAATCAGCTGGCAGTATGCTCCATTGGACCATTCTTTTAATCATCCACTTTATCATGGGGTAGCGGATCCACCTGATCATGTCTCAGAATCCTAGGAGGATTTCCTTGTCTATTGTTAGTGAAGTTGTAACAACAACCACATTGTATGTTGATCCTGCCCTTTCCTCGCATCCACTTTCTTGGCTCGGAATAGGTTCCTTCCATCAGTAGGCTTGCTTGACCCCTGCCTCTTAAATTAAAAATGTAGTCGAGAATATTTCGTTCATCATTCTCGAAGAAGACCTTGGTATATAGCTCCAATCCTTCTAATATGTTGATGAACCTTCCTTGCACTTATTCATAGAATTTGAAATCCCTTTTGCTTACCTTACTCATCTTGTAGTATTATGTCATACTAATGATTGGTGGCTGTTGGGTATGTTCCCGCATTTCATCATTGACGGGAATCCAGGCTAGTGATGTCTCTGTCTGCAGCGGAATGTATGACTCTGCTTCCGACGGGATCTGTGGCTCTGTACCCAACGGGACATATAATTCTGCATCCATTGGGTAATCAGCGATCTAAAATCCATCATCAGAGGATACATATTCCTCTGAAGTATTGTAGCACTCAAGGTGGAGGACATTGCAGTCCCGACACTCACGAAGGCCCCTGTAGCTGACGTACGCGCAGGTATCTCGGCGTTGCAGGTCGGACAACTCGTACAAAAAGCATCTGAAGCTGGTGATATCTCCATATCTATAACAAATCTGGACTCATCGTCTATAGCAGGCAGGCTGGAACAGGTCTCTCTCATGCCCGAATCATTGATATTCCCCTTAGGGATAAGGGTGAGCATGTTCTCCGCCCCTTTCTGGCGTCTCCTCTCTTCACGTAGTAAAGCCCAATGTTTTCAACAGTTAGCATTTCTGCGCTGAGTTCTCTGTAGCGGCGCCTGGAAATCTTTCATCATTGGCAACGACTAGGTCTCTGGTCGGCGTAGCTATCATAGACGGTAGGCGACTGGTTCCCTCAATTGGATCTTGCTGTACTATGACATTTTTCCCCTTCTGTGATGAACTATCTCTGGTGCCGAACCCTAGCAGCGATGGTAACCCTTCCTTTTCCTGACGGCTAACCACGTCCATCAGGGGACCCTCACAGTCTATGTCGACTTGACTAAAGTCCATGTCAAAGTCTATG
>NW_018250448.1:0-210 GCF_001263595.1 Phalaenopsis equestris | reverse complement strand
CGATAGGTTTTTTTTTATATATATATTTATAATAATATATTATATAATAATTATAATAATAATTATTATTATTTTATTATAATTATCGTTCGCCTATTCTTCTCCCGTGCACGTCTTCGCGGTAAAGTGAACATCCTTCTTGGCTAAAATTGACGTTCCGGACGCGTTGGCGCGGTCTGTTTCATCGTACGGGGTCGTTTGGGCCACTTT
>NW_018250447.1:26452-26892 GCF_001263595.1 Phalaenopsis equestris | reverse complement strand
AAGGTGAGGATTTACGTTGCATAAGAAAGCGACCTAGAAGTCCTATAGTTTTTTTTTTTGCTTAAGTCTAAGGAAGGAAGATTGGTTTAGCTGGGGAAGACAGGTTTTGTTGTTGAAGATTTCTGTGCCGCCCACCATGCTAGCTCCAAGCTCCTCGCCTCGACAAGGTTGAGCTATCTAGTGTTTCAAGTTATAGTATCAAATCAGGTGGCTCTATGGTTGAAGTTCTTTAAATTTTATGAGGGCATATTAAAGTTGATTAGAGCGACACTGGTTAGGATCCTACGGTTCCCTCGTTCCGGCACCACTATTTCTATTGGATTCACTTAGTCCAAATGAACTTACTAAACTAAACTTAATGAGTTCCATAATTGCATATAAATCGTGAAAAACTTCGTTAGCAACCGTAGGTTACCTCCTCCGAGGGATTCCCGTTCATC
>NW_018250447.1:24466-26422 GCF_001263595.1 Phalaenopsis equestris | reverse complement strand
TTTTGTGTGATGTTTGTGATTAAATTTTGAGTTGTTCTATATTTTTAATGCTGTGGCAGTGAACTTTATCTTGGTTGATTTTAGTTTTGATTTTCTAGTTTTAATTTTGGTTATGGTTATGGTTAACATGCAAGTTTATGTAGGTAAATTCAAGCGTGAAACATGCAAGGAAAAGGCAGAAAAAAGACCGGTACTATAAACTGTAAAAGCGTACCTCTCGCGAGTCTTCTCATTTCACCACCTGAAACTTAAAATGCATGTTAAGGCAGTTTATGAAGAGCAGGAAAGGTAAAATTTTTATAATTTTCCTATCTATATGTCATATCTTGGTGAGTCTTTGAAAGTTTAATTAAGGATGATTTCATTGAGCGATGAATATTAAGTTTAATAGGTCTCTGAGGTATCCAACAAGTTAGGAGGGGGAAGCAGGTCCATGCCTCCCTCTCACCAACTGGTTAAAAGCTTCAAGTCCATTTAAACTTATTATTTTGCTTAATGGTCCATCCTGTAAATACCCTTATTACTCAGTGAGCACTGATGTCTCAATTATCCTTAAGAATAAGGTAATTATCACTTATGATTCAATTTAAGAATTATGTGGGTGAAGACCCTTAAAGGGGCAAGTTAGTGTAATTTGAACACTTAGCCAAAATTTTAATCCTAATTGGGCTTAGTGGTATTTCAAGGATGTTTGATATAATTATGTTTATTTGTCTAATCCCCGTTTAGTTAATTTTGATTTAGCCCAAGAAGCATCAAATAAATTGATTAAGATCAGAGGTTACCCATTTCCCTCCTTGACTTAAGCCTAAATGTCAATTAAGGCTAAATTTCCAAAATTACACATTTGCCCCTAAGGCTCTAACACTCCATAATTTGTCAAATTCAATTTGAATGACTTTGAAATTTTTATCCTACCTCATTCATGGGTCAATTAAGACATCAGAGGAGAAAATACGATTTTTCAAAATTTAAGTTAATTTATATAATTATTTTTATGAAATAAAATAGGATTTTTCAAAGAAAATTCTTAACTTGACCAAGGTAAAGTATAATCCTTTGAAATTCTTACTCAAGGTATACCTAGACCAGTGAAGCCTTTAGACCAAATTTAATAATTTTTTGAATTCTCTGTGATTTATTAGAATTATTTTAAGTTCTGGTTATTTAATAAAAATAAAATATTTTGGGAGGTGAAAATTAAGTTTTCTATTTTTGAAAAATCTCTCTAAGGTTAAAGAACTTAGAGGAACAAATTATATATATATTTTTTTTATTTTTCCTTGATTTATTGGTATTATTTTAGTGAAAATTCATTTTTAGCCTTTTAAAAATTATTCTTAAGCTTTTTAAATTCAATATCTTTATTTAGAGAATCAGAAAAAATATTCTAATTGTTCCTAAGTGATTAGGAAGTAATTTATAATATTTCCATGAGTTCTATTATTTTTTTGATTTTTATGGATTTTTAATTATTTAAATATTTAAAATAGGTTAAAAATCAAGTTTTTATTTCAAATAACATTTTATTTTTAGAAAATATCCCTGATCCCGGAGAACTCAAAAAATAAAGTTTCATAATTTTTTGAGTTATATTCTGATTTTTAAAAATTATTTAAATGCCAGAGGTGGTATTTATCTTTAAAAATCAACTTAAGTTGTAAAATGAACGCAAAATATTTTAAAATTTTTATGATGAGTTCTTTTGATCATAAACCACAGTGGAGATCAAAAATCAAGTCATTTAACTGTTTATATTTTCCAAAATTAATTATTTTAGTGATTTAGTATTCGAGAAATTTAAGGGTATTTTAAATGACTTGACCCATGAAATTATCTCTAAAGGCTTTTTTAGTCATGGTGGACCTTCCAAAATTTTCTTAGAATTTTATAATCAGTATGCTAATTTCCACGATTATTTTAAGGAAATAATGTGAAATAACTTGAAAAATATGG
>NW_018250447.1:23216-24354 GCF_001263595.1 Phalaenopsis equestris | reverse complement strand
CAAAATTTCAAGCCAAGGTGATGTGTCAATCTGCATGGAGAATCAAATGATCCCAAACAGTGTTTAATTAATTAAAAATAAAATATGCATTAAATAAACTTGATATTTATTCCACATTGTTCTCCTCTATTCACTGAGCAAGAGGGTATTTTTATTTTATTTTTTTGATTTTTCTACACAAAGTTATGAATTTTCTAAGTTAAGGGTATTTAAATAATTAAGAAAAAGCCTTATTTATCTATTTAAACAGCGCCTGCTAACTAGATCCTAGGCTGCTCCGAAGGCATATGTGGCGCACTCTGGTTGGATGCCGCCATCCATGTAGCTGCTGACTCGGCCTGCTGTTTATGTTCCGCAGCGCTGTCCGACCCGATCTGCCCCATCCATTTGATACACACTTGATCGAACGGCTCCCCGTCATTGTCACCGATAGAATGATCCCGTGCCCATCCACACTAAAACCTTAAGATCTTGGCCTAGACTCAACCAAATCACTTCGGGTTTGATCCAATTGACTCGTCTAAGTGAGACGAACACATCCATACAGTTAAGATGCCATGAAATCAAGCTTAAGTAAATGGGGAATCAAAATATGCTCGGGAGGAGGAGTTTTATACCTTTGCTCTGAGAAGGGAGGCTTCGATCAGAGGTGCTCAACACGTTTATTGGGGTCCAAGGAGGCTAGTGATTAAGTCCCTGGTCTTGGTGTAAGGCCTAGGTATGAATTCGAGCACGACCGAATTTGGGTGTTGGTCTAGAGCTATGGTAGAGGCTCTATGAGAGGAGGATTTGATGGGGCTTTGGCTTCTTTCACTCTTGTGAAGGTGTGGGCACAAATAATTGAAGTTTGGTGGAGTGTGGAAGAGTATTGGGTTCTGTCCTGGTTTCCGACAGGGATTCAAGCTCAAAATTGAGCTCCGGCAATGGGAATGGGTGAGGAAAAATGGTTGGAATGCACTGAGGGGATCTTAGGGAAGCTCTGTGTGAAGTTTGGAGAGGCCTCTCTAAGGAAATTTTAGCACACCTCCCAATGGTCATGGAAGTGTCCTTCTATAAAAATGGGGTTATGGTGGCTGTCGTGGCCAATCAAGAGGTGCAATGTGGTGCTTAGGTGGAGGGCAGAGGAGCTCCATAGTTT
>NW_018250447.1:17215-22843 GCF_001263595.1 Phalaenopsis equestris | reverse complement strand
CATTTGGTGTAGATGATTTTAAGGAACAACTTTGGTAAAAGATGGAAGTGTTTTTGAGTTCAATTGAAGGGTCAATTTGAGGGAATTTTGAATTTTAAGCAATTTGGTCATGTTGGGTTGGGCTTGGGTCTAGCTTGGGTTAGCCTTGGGCTAAGTCTAAATTGATTCTTGCAAATGGTCAATAGGGATCTCATGAAGAGTTTTCAACATGAATTGAATGCCAATTTGAAGGTTAAGGCAATCAATTGGGTAAAATTTGGGGACTTGGCCAATTTGGGGCTAAATTTGGGAATTTTAGATTTAGGCCAAAATCAAATGGATCTGAGACTTCACCAAGACCAATTGATGGTTTATGTTGATGTATATGAATGTTATAAAGATTTTTCAACATTAATTGAGGCTAATTTACTAGGCTATGGGTTCAATTTTGTGAGATTAGGTCATATGGTCAAAATTGGGGTTTTGACCCAAATCAAAATTGGGCTCAAATAATGGACCAATTGAACTTGTATTTGGTTCATAATGGACCAATTGAACTTGTCTTTGGTTCAATTTGGTCATATCAAAGGTTAATTTGAGTTTAGGATTAGAATTGTGTCAATTGAGATCAAATTGATGGATATTTTAGTTGGATTTGAGGAAATTTGGGCCTTTAAAGAGCAATTTGGGGGTTTTGATCAAAGATGGTCAGATTGGCCAAATTGGGTCATGAAGTAGTTAAGAAAAATGAAATTGTAAATATTTGGGATTTATTTATTGGGATTTTATGGGAATTTTTGGAATTTTTTGGAATTTTGGGTCCAAGACGGGTATTTTTGTAATTTGGGGGTGTTTTAGGGGTAAAAGGCCAAGATGGGTATTTTGGTAGAGTTGAGGTACCAATCATCACCAATAAGCCATGGACCAATGGAAACCCCATTTTGGGTCCTCTACATAGTGGTCTTAACCAAACCATAGCCCTAGGGCTAGTAGTTTAGGGAACCATCTACATGAGTATCCTAAAAGATCAAGGGATCTAGGCTAGAAATTTGAGTTCAGGGTTGTGAGTGATTGTGGGTGCAGATAAGTGTAGTGAGTGCCTTAGCTCCAGAATAACACCCAGGGTCAGCCTTAAGGTCCAGCAATCCTAAGGGTGACTCATCTTGAGTTTCCCCCACAGTGACCCCACCTACTAAGTATTTAGAGGTTAAGACCAACATGTGGCACTTCAAGTTGAGTAAAGAAGAGGGTAAAATTTCTAATGGTGAGGGTTCCATATCTAATTTTCTAAGAATATTCAATACTAAAATCATATGGTTAGACCTTAGGCTACTGCTAGACCTTAGGCTACTAAAGAGGAAAAATTAAACCTCAACCAAAAATGAGGTCAACATGGAGGTAGCTCTTCTTGAATTACTATTTGTTTTCCTTTATCTGTTAGAGCTGTTCCTAAGGGTAATGCTCTCCCGCTCCTTAAGTTCACTTCTGTAATTTCTTCTTCTTGTGACATTATTATTGAATCTTCCAATGTTTCTTCTTTGTTGGAAAGATCTAAGTTGATGGCAAGCAGTGCACCATGGTGCTTGAGAATTGGTTCCTCACTCCCGGTGCCATCATAAGCGGTATCATCGATGTCTTCTTTGGTCTTATTAGCGAGTTCATCGAACTCAAGTATTATTTGAGGATCGTTTTGGGAATTGAGATCGAAGCTAGATTGGTTAACTAACATCAGTTACGTTATCACCAGAAACAGTTAAAATGTAGCCAAAATCACAATCATTATATTCATAAGACCCCGAAGGGGTAAAAAGATAATCATACAAGGTCAGGGGTTCGAGGACTTTCTTTCCCAAATTTAAAACAGCTAATCTAGTAGAGGCAGCCCCTATCCTACCCCTCATGCTATCAATCTTTGTAGTGGTGCTCTTCTTCTTCTTTGTCTTTGACGATGACGAATCTCCTTGTGAAATCTTCATCTTGGGTTTTAAATGCTAAAGATTCTAAATGGAGGCTTGTTTTGATGTGTTCTAGATTTGATTCATAATTTTTTTGGATGATTTGCTCCAAACGTCATTCCATCCGTCTTTTCTGGTATATGCAGAAAATTATTTCGGTCCTGTATTTGGTTTAGGACCCTCTTGAGCTTATCCCAAATCATACTCCATCCATCTTCTCCAGTATATGGATCAATTGAAGAGATTGGTTCGGCCGAAATCACATTTATAGAACCTTTTTCAGGTTCTTTTAAAGATTCTTTTGGGATCGTTATATTCCCTTCTTTAAGTTTATTCTTGAGCCAATCCTTAAAGTTTCTTCTTGAGCCAATCCTTAAAGATGAAACATGCTTTTATAGTGTGCCCAAGCAACTTGTGGTATGGGCAATAATTCAGTTGATCCTTCTTGTCCACCTCTTCGGGTTTCTTTGTATTTGGTAGTCTGAATTCAGGCTTCTTCATCAAACTTCTAAACATTTTGGATATGACTTAATCTTTAAAAGAATACACCATTTTCTGTCGTTCTGCCAGAGATATTCTCTTATTCCTTGTTCAAGGTTATCCTTCTTGAGGCGGTCGTTGGTTGGACGGGTTATCAGCTTCTTACGGGCAAACCCCACACCAAAAATAGTGCCGACAATTGGTTGTTTTCCTTTATCAATGGTCGCTATTGTTCCTGACTTCTTTTCAAATACTCTGGTTGCCTTAGACTTCTCATGAGAATCCATATGTTTGATTTCCTCTTGAAGACTGTTGGATTTACTGAGTAGCTTCTCAAAGTATTTTATGGTGAGTCCCTTGAGCATGAAAGTCACTAGCCCATGAATGTTTGCAATTACCTGATGTTCTTGTAGCTGAGGTTCACACTTCATGCTAAGGTTTCTCCACCTCAAGATGTAATCCACCAAAGTTTTGTTTGGCTTTTGCTTTTCCATCATGAGCTCTCCTATAAAGACATGGTATTGCGCTTCAGCAAATCTCTTCACAAATAATTGTTCTAGCTTGACAAATGTCTTAACTGATCCATTGGGCAAATAAACATACCAATCAAAAGCAATCCCTGATAGGCTGCTGACAAGCTGTTGGAAGAGTAAAGCTTTGTTACCTCTTATGTTGCCACAACTGGCTCTAAAATGTGTTATGTGTTGTCTGGGATTTTCAGTCCCATCAAATATCTTAAAGTTTGGGGACACAAAACCCTTAAGGAAGGGTACGACATCGAATTCTTCCGGGTAAGGTATACCCTTTAAACCGAATGCACCACCCTTAGATTGGGTTAAAGCCTCCCAAACTTGCTCGACCATTTTTTTAAATTCCTTCTCTGGCATGGCGCCTAATGGAGAATCCTTCCTTTATTGCTCATCTCTATTTGCTTAGGCAACTTCTCTTCTTTCATCTGTGATGTGCATGATTTCTGGTTGGTTGATCTCTCGAGAGACCATTTGTGGTGCTTGTGATTGCCCTTCAATTGTGGTCATGGAGGTCATGGTCGCGGCCATTTCTTCTATCCTTTTCTCTAGTTGGCTGACTTGCTCATCCCTTAGGAGGATAGCCCTACGCAACTCATCTACGATATTCTCTTCAATGAGAGGTTAAGCCTCACGTGCAGATGTAGCAGCTCTAGTTTCAATGACATGGACATCCATGAAATCTTCTTCAAGGTAATCATTATAGTCAAAATCTTCATCATCATCATCAATGAAAACTCCATGTTCTTGGGGTAACTCGGAAATCTCGACTCTGAGTTTTTCAACTTTCTCTTTGATTATTGATTCTTTGATTCTTTTAAGATCTGGAGGACCATGTTGGACCTCCTCCTCTTGTTCTTCCATCTCACTGGCAATTGCTGTGACAATGTCAGATACTTCAGACCCTGGCATCATTCCATGCTCTTGCTTTGGGGGCTTACTGGACTGTGTGGGTACAGCGACCTTGGGTATCCACACCTTTTTCTTTGACGAAGAAGTTTAAGGACAGAGTGTCCTAGTAGAAACATTGGTATGTCGAAGGGAAGTATGCTCCCCATGGTGCAGACCGACTACTGTACTGGGCAATTTCTTCATATTTCCTTTAAAATCTTAGGAATGTCTTTGAAGTGGGTGATTAGGAGGATTCTCGAACCCCAATTGTGACTTAATCCGTCAACAGTCGATGGTCCTGGTAGCCATAGAATCTGTGGTGACAATAGTAGTGTCGACTTTGCTTCCTAGGAGGAACCAGGCGGGAATACGAGCACGCAGATTTTTAGTTGGCTTTTGAGATAGACTGGTAGATTTGACGTGCCTTAAATTTTCTTTCTTCATACGAGGGGAAATTGTATGTCCCACTCGTTTAAGTAACTCATTAACTGAGCAGCCCTCTTTGACAGCCAGTCTCTGAAAATTTGAACAGACTCGGGTGACAGGAGTAGGTTTCTTTTTCTCTACACCCTGTCTATGAAGAGTCGATAACACAGTGGCAATTTTTTGGATACTCTCGTGTCCATCAGCATCCATTAAAGGATAGAATCTACTTCCTTACAGAAGTGGATATGTTTTTAGTAATCTTGATTCGTCTTGGTGAGATCTTCCTTAATGGGTATCTCCTCAAAAGCCTTAGCTTTAATGGCCCTCATAACTCTTCTGTTGCGGTTTATCCTTTGAGTTAGGGTTAGTGGTGAGGGTTAGTGGTGCAGTTCTTGAACTCGATCTGATTTTGAATACTGATGGTGGGACAGCTAATCCCTCAGTCGGATCTTTAATGATCATTATTTCTTTCCCCTTAGCCCCTTAGTAGTAGCAAGGACAACAGGCTTGGTAGGTGTCACACAGGTGCTAAAGCAGTAGTCTTCACCTTTTGCTATGAAGGGAAGTTCTGAAGACAGTTCAAGTTGAACTCAGTAGACAGCTCCTAAATTTTTAGAGCGGTGACTTTCATTATGACGAACGGGGCCTTCCCGAGGATAACCTCGAGGTCTTCAAATCTGGCTCCAAACTTAATGGTAGGAGCAACATTGTGGGCTTCATGGCTTGTCGGCAAATTACAAGAAAAAGTCAGGGTAGGCCATTGCAGCAGCTTTAAAACAGAAAGCTTTGGGGTTAGCTATATGGCCAAAACCTTCTATTCTTAGTTTGTGGGGATTTTAAAATTTTTAGTAAAAAGGTGATTTAAAAGTAGAAAATTTTAATTAATTTTGAAGCGCGCGCGGCACAACACAATTTCATTTAATTTGCAAAATAGTAAGTCAAGCTTGAAAGAGAGATGCAAAGTGTTTAGGACCCAAAACTCCTTTATTCAAAGGTGATTGAACAGATAGTCCTAAAGTCCAAAGAGTTGACCGTACTTTTCCAAGGCAAAAATGGGTAAAGTATGTCAACAAAAGAAGAGTAATTTGGTCCAAGAGGGACATGGACACATTACCGATGTGTGAAGATAATATTTCCTGATTTAAATGGAGAGAAAAACTTGTCCCTAAGGGAATCGCTAGAAGCTATCAGCACTATTTTTGGTTGAGGAGTTACCCGTAAGAAGTTGTCGGTCACCAGAATCAAAATCTCGTCACCCGCTTTGAAAGGATAATATAATTTTAATTTTGAAAAAGATAAAGTCAAACTGACCCCATAATTTTCATAGTTTAGATGAAAGAGCACTTTATCTCAAATCCTGTATCTATCCC
>NW_018250447.1:8892-16506 GCF_001263595.1 Phalaenopsis equestris | reverse complement strand
CCATCAACAGTTAATATATATATATATATAAGTTTTAGGAAAATATGAAATCAAACAAACCCTATATATATCCCGAAGTATAAACACAAAACTTGAGTATGATGCTCGTCAAATAAACTAA
This sequence comes from Phalaenopsis equestris, assembly GCF_001263595.1. Taxonomy (NCBI): domain Eukaryota; kingdom Viridiplantae; phylum Streptophyta; class Magnoliopsida; order Asparagales; family Orchidaceae; genus Phalaenopsis; species Phalaenopsis equestris. Next base: position 16,385 of record NW_018250447.1, on the reverse strand, counting down.
GAAATATATGACGTTTGTTTGGTTTGCAAAACCATTTTATTTGCTGACAATTTCCCCTATTTAATATGAAGAATTAAATAGGGTTTATATTAAGCTGAGTTTGGACAAGCTTCCTGTAAGGGCAAGCCCTTATAGTAATTAAATCTTAGAAAACTGAAGTCACCTAAGAAGACTCTCGATAAAAATCATGAAATGGTATCTTCAAGAAGGTCAAAGGATAGGACTTTTCAATGATATCACACAAAGAGGTGTGAAATGGGATTGGCTCAAATTCAAAGCATTTTGCTTCTGGAATTCAAAGGAGAAAGAATCAGGGGATGTCATAGATCCGAAGGAGAACCTCGGTGACTTCCCAGTCTATCCTATTATTTGGCTTCAATTTTGAGGAGAAATTTATTTGAGTGTTTCATCCTACCAATTTTATTTTTTAGGGCTTACATTCGTTTGAAACGATCACGGAAATAGCCTAGAAAATGTGAGGAATTAGGTCATGACAAACAACAACCTCGGAATCCTAAGAAGAGTTAGGGCTTATATTGTGCAACAGAGTTATACAAAGGCCTAAAGTTGAGGTGAGGATTTATGTTGCATAAGCAGACAACCTCGAAATCCTATGGCCTGGTTGTTTAATTCTAAGGAAGGAATGGTTTAGCTGGGGAAGAAATGTTTTACTGTTGAAGATGGTCGTGTTGCCCACCATGCTAGCTCCAAGCTCCTCGTCGTGGCGAGTTTTAGTTTTCTTGTGTGTTAAGTTATGATGTCAAATCAGATGGCCTTATGGTTGTAGTTTTTTAAATGTTATGGGGCATATTAAAGTTGATTAGAGCGACGCCGGTTAGGATCTTACGGTTCCCTCATTCCGGTACAACTATTTTCTATTCGATTCACTTAGTCCAAATGAATTTACTAAACTCAACTTAATGAGTTTTATACTTTCATTTAGACCGTGGGAAGCCTCGTTAGCAACCGTAGGTTACCTCTTCCAAGGGATTCCCGATCATCCGATAGAGACGTCTTAATTTAGTTGTAGTTGTTGTTTTTGTGATGTTTGTGATTAAATTTTAAGTTGTTTTATATTTTGAATGTTGTGGAGGTGATCTTTATCTTGGTTGATTTTAATTTTGGTTTTGGATTTTGGTTTTGTGGCTATCCTAACAGTTTTAATTTTCATGTAGGGTGACATATTGTTTAGCATGCATGTTTTGTTAGCATAAAAAGTATAGTATAAAAGTACAAGAAAGACGACACTGTAAACTATAAAAAGTGTATATGTCGTTTCGTTCCACCATCTGAAACTCAAAATGCATGTGAGAGCACTTTATATAGAGCAAAAAAGTAAGGTTTTTGTGATCTACCCAACCCTAGGTCATATCTTGGTGGGTCCCTATTAATTTGATTAAGGATTATTTTTGTTAAGAAAAACAAATTAAGTTTAGTAGACCTCTGAGGTATCCAACAGATCTGGAGAAAGAAGTAGGTCCATGCTTCCCTCTTACTGCCTAGTGAAAAAGTCTCGAGCTCATTTAAACTTTTTTATGTTGCTTAATAACCCATCCTGTAAATACCTTTAATGTTCAATGAACATTGATGTTTCAGTTATCCTTAAGAGTAGGGTAATTATCACTTATAATTTAATTTAAAGATTATGTGCGTGAAGACAAGTTAATGTTATCAAGACACTTAGCTAACTTTTTAAATTGGACTTGTAGTGTTTTAAAGGTATTCAATTTTTAATTATGTTCACTTTTCCAACCCTCATTTAACCAAATTTGATTTAGCCTAGCTCACTACTAAGCCCTTTAGACTTTTATATATGTCTTGGTTATCTATTTTAAAAGAGATTAAATTTTAAGTGATGATGATTCATTTTTGGAAGTCATTTGAACATCAAATAGGGGTGTTAAACTAGTGAGTTATCAACACCCAAAATCATACTTTCCAAATTTTAATAATCTAGGAAATTTTAAATTTATTTTTTAATTGAAAAAAATGAGATTGGTTCTACCAATTGATCCCTTGTGTTTCAATCATCTAATAATGTTAATTAAGATCGAAGGTTACTCATTTCCCTTTCTTGAATTAAGCTTAAATGTTAATTAAGGCTAAATTTTCAAAATTACACTTTTTCCCCTAAGGCTATAACACTTCATAATTCATCAAATTTAATTCAAATGACTTTGGAATTTGCATCGCACCTCACTCATGGGTCAGTTAAGACATCATAGGAGAAAATGTGATTTTTCAAATTTTAATTTAATTTTTTATATTTATTTATATGCAAGAATAGGATTTTTCAAAGTATATTCCATAACTTGACAAAAAAAAAAAAAGCTATCAATTGAAATTTTTACTGGAGATAGACTTAGACTAGAGAATCATTGGGACCAAAATTCATGATATTTTGAATTTTGTTTGAATTATTAGAATTATTTTAAGTTCTAGAAAATTTATTAATAATAAAATATTTTAAATGGGGAAAACTATGTTTTATATTTTTATTAAATCTCCCTAAGGTCAAGGAACTCAGAGAAATAAATTTCACATTTTTTTTTATTTTTCTTTGAATTGTTAGAATTATTTTAGTTAAAATCCATTTTTAGCCTTTAAAAATTATTTTAAGCTTCAAAATAAAATATCTTCACTTAGAAAATCAGAAAAAAGAATATTTTAATTATTTTTATGTGCTTAGGATACAATTTAGAATATTTCCATAAATTTTATTATTGTTGTGATTTTTATCATTTTTTAATTATTCAAATATTAAAGAAAGACTTAAAAATGGAATTTTTATTTTAATTACAAATTTATTTTTTTAAAATTCATCTCATCACAGAGAACACAAGACTTGAGGGTGAAGCTCATCTTGTATCTATCCCGAAGGATAAACACAAGACTTGAGGGTGAAGCTTGATCAAATAAATTAAGAAATGTTTGACATCCGTTAGTCTGCAAAACCATTTTATTTGCCGACGATTTCTCATATTTAATATGATGAATTAAGTAGGGTTTATATTAAACTAGGCTTAGGCAAGCTTCAGATAAAGGCAAGCCCCTATATAGTTAATTACATCCTAAATGACCGAAGTCATCTAAGAAAACTCTCGATAAAAATCAGGAAATATTATCTTCAAAGAGGTCAAAGGATAGGACTTTTCAACGATATCAGACAAAGAGGTGTGAAATGGTATTGGCCCAAATTTGTAGCATTTTGTTTTTGGAATCGAAAGGAGGAAGAATTAGGGGATGTCATGGATCCGGAGAATACCCTCGGTGACTTTCAAAGGTATCCTATAGTTTGGCTTCAGCTTTGAGGAGAAATATTTAGGTGTTTCATCCTGACAATTTTATTTGTTAGGGCTTACATTTGTGTGAGAAGATCACACAAATATCCTGGAAGATGTGAGGATTTAGGTCGTGACAAACAAAAACCTTGGAATCCTAAGATGAGTTAGAGCTTAGATTGTACAATAGAGTCGTACAAAGGCCTAAAGTTAAGGTGAGGATTTATGTTGCATAAGCAAAAAACCTCGAAGTCCTATGACTTGGTTGTTTAAGTCTAAGGAAGGAAATGTTTAGCTGCAAAAGACAAATTTTGTTGTTGAAGATGTTCATGTTGCCCACCATGCTAGCTCCAAGCTCCTTGCCATGAAGTTTTGATTTTCTAGGGTGTCAAGTTATGATGTCAAATCAAGTGGCCCTATATTTGAAGTTCTTTAAATGTTATGGGGGTTGTTAAAGTTAATTATAGTGACACCGGTTAGGATCCCATGGATCCCTCGTTCTGGCATCACTACTTCAAAATGCATGTTAGAACATTTTATGTAAAGCGAAAAAAATAAGGTTTTGGTGACCTACCTAACCTCATGTCATATCTTGGTGGGTCTCTATTATTTTGATTAATGATAATTTTTATTAAGTAAAACATATTAAGTTTAGTAGAGCTCTGAGGTATCCAACAGGTCTAGAGGAAGAAGCAAGTCCATGCTCCCCTATCACTACCTGGTGAAAAGTCTCGAGCTCATTTAAACTTATTATGTTTCTTAATAACCCATCCTATAAATACCTTTAATGCTCAATGAACATTGATGTTTCAATTATCCTTAAGAGTAAGTTAATTATCCCTTATAATTTAATTTGAGAATTATGTGAGTGAAGACACTTAAAGGGAACAAGTTAGCGTTATCGAATTTGAGAATTATGTGGGTGAAGACACTTAAAGGGAGCAAGTTAGCGTTATCAAAACACTTTGCCAAAATTTTTTAATTTGGGCTTGTAGTGTTTTAAAGATGTTTAATTTTAGTTATGTTCACTTTTCTAATCCTCATTTAATCAAATTTGGTTTAGCCTAGGTCACTACTAAGCCCTTAAGGTTTTGGTAGATATCTTAGTTACTTTGAAAGAAGTTGAATTTTAAGTGATAATGATTATTTATTTTCAAATAAGTTAAATGTCATTAAGTTTCAACATCAAGTAGGGGTATTAAATTAGTGAGTTATCAACTTCCAAAGTCATACCCCTAAGTCTAGGATCATTTAATTGACTAGACTTCTAAATTTTAAAAATTTAAGGAATTACACATTTATCCCTTGATTATGAAAGAGTGAGGTTGGTTTTGACAAATTAATCCCCTTGGGTTTAAATTATCCAAATAAGTTAGTAAAAATCAGAGGTTGCCCTTTTCCCTCCTTGAATTAAGGCCAAATTTCCAAAATTACACTTTTGTCCCTAAGGCTCAATTACTTCATAATTTGTTAAATTTAATCCAAATGACTTTGGAATTTTCATCCCACCTCACTCATGGGTCAATTAAGACATTGAAGGAGAGAATGTAATTTTTCAAAATTTAATTTAAATTACATATTTATTTTTTATGCAAAAATAGGATTTTTCAAAGAAACCTCCATAACTTGACCATGAAAAAGCATAATCCTTTGAAATTTTTAATGGAGGTAGAATCATACTAGAGAAGCATTGGGGCAAAATTTCATGATTTATTGGGTTATATTTAAATTCTAATAATTATTTTAACTTATGGAGTATTTCTTAATTATAAAATATTTTAAATGTTGAAAATTGAGTTTTATACCTTTATTAAATCTATTTGATGTCAAGGAACCCAACAAAACAAATTTTATAGTTTTTAAATTTTTCTTTGAATTTTTAGAATTATTTTAGTGAAAACCCATTTTTAGCCTTTAAAAAATTATTTTAAGCTTTAAAATTCAATATCTTCACTTAGAAAATTAGGAGAAATATTCCAATTATGTCTAAGTACTTAAGAAACAATTTAGAACAGTTCCATGAATTTAATTATTTTTGTGATTTTTATCATTTTTTAATTATTTAATATTAAAGATAGGCTTGAAAATGAAATTTTTATTTTAATTTCAAATTTATTTTCAAAAAATTCTTCTAATCACAAAGAACTCCAAAAACTAATTTTTATAATTTTTTGAGTTATATTTTATTTGTTAAAAATCATTTTATTGCCAAAAATGTTATTTATCTTTAAAAATCAACTTAAGTTACCAAATATTTAACTTGAAAAATTAATTTGAGTTATTAAATGAGCTTCAAATATTTTGAAACTTTTATGAGGAGTTCTCTCAACTTTAAATCATAATGGAGATTAAAAATTAAGTCATTTAGATGTTTGTGTTTCCCAAAATTAATTTTCTTTGTGTTTTAGGGTTGGTGGAAATTAAGTGTATTCTTAATGACTGAACCCATGAAATATTTTCCAAAGGGTTTTCTGGTCATAGCAAACTTCAAAATTTTCTTGGATTTTTCTAAGCAACATGCTAATTATTATGATTAATTTATGCAAATAATAGACATAAATTTGAAAAAATATGAATCTCTGTCTAGAGATATCCTCTGACTTTGGAAAAACCAGGGAACGTTTTCTAAGATAGAGGCAACAACATGTCAAAATTTTAAGCCATGGTGAAATGTCTACATGCATCGAGAATCAAAAGACTCAAAATAATATTTAATTAATTTAAAAATAAAATATGCATTAAATAAATTTCAAATCATTTCCACATTGTTCTCCTCTGTTCACTGACTAAGAGGGTATTTTTATTTTATTTTGTAATTTTTCTACACCAAGATATAGATTTTTAAATTTAGGGCTATTTATTTAAATAAGAAAATACCCTATTTATCTATTTAAATGCGCGGCGCCATGTCAACCTATGGTGGCTCTGAAACTCCACGCGACATGCTCCCATTCGATACCGCCATCCACCTCATCACTGACTCGGCTCGCAATTCATGTATGAAGGCACTGTTCAGCTAGATCTCGTTTATTGATGAGATAAACGCGCGATCGAACGGCTCCCCGTCATCGTCCCCAATGCCTTAGCTCGAGAACCATCCATTTTCAAAGCTTAAGATCACACTCATTTCTTAACCAAATTAAGTGTGGTTTATTTCCAAATGCTCGTATAAGTGTGGAAAACACATCCATATCATAATCATGCAATTAAATTAAGCCTAATCAAATAGAGAATCAAAATAGGCTCGAGAAGAGGGGGAGTTCAATACCTCTGCTATGAGATGGGAAACTTCGATCAGAGGTACTCGACACATTGGTGGAGGTCCAAGAAGACTAGGGATTAAGCTTCTTACTATGGTGAAAGGCCTAGGTATGAATTCAACCAAGCTCAATTTTTGGTGTTGGTCTAGAGCTATGCTTGGGGCTCTGTATGAGGGGCATTTGATGGGGCTTCTTCTTCATTCATTGTGTTGATGGTGTGGGTGAGTTTAATTTGATTTTGGTGGAGTGTAGAGGTGTGGAGAGCTCTGTCCTATCTTCGGTAAGGTTTTGAGCTCAAAAATTGAACTTTGGCAAGAGGATTCAGCGCGATGTGGTGGTTGGGTTGCACTGAGGAGGTCTCAAAGAGACTCTAGGAGTAAGGTCTCTCTGAGACATTTTTAGCACACCCTCCATTGTTGTGGAGGTGAGCTCTTATAAAAAATGGCTTAAGGTTGTTGTCATGGCCAATTAGGGGGTGAAAAGGGATGCTTAGGTGGAGGGCAGAGAGACTCTAACATTTAATTTGGATGAGGTGGACTCTAGGTTTGCATTAGATTTTATTCCATGGGGGTGGCTCTTGGTTTGGACATTTTCTGACCACTAAGCTTGTCAGCCAAGCAAGGGGAGGTGGTTAGGAGGTCAGGTGAGCCAGGGGAATATGTCACAGCAATTAAATGGGCTGGTGTTTAGTTTTGGCAAAAATATCCTTGGCTTAAGAAAATATGGAATGAAATCCCTTAATTTTGGGATCCTTTGGTCCATAGCTCATTTGGGTGGTTCAATGTGGTTTGGCTTGGTCAATAGGGTCCAAAATTTGGCTGTGGTGACCTTGTCTTGACCAATTTGACATGTATAGGTCAATTTTGGTGCATGGGTCCAAGTGGGTGCAAATGACCAAGACTTGGGTCTGGGCTAGGCTATCCATTTTAATTGGCCCAATTGATTGATGTAT
>NW_018250447.1:7535-8687 GCF_001263595.1 Phalaenopsis equestris | reverse complement strand
TCACCAAGGCCAATTGAAGGTCAAGTTTGATTTTTAGGAATGTTATGAAGATTTTTCAACATAAATTGTGGCAAATTGAGTGGGTTATGGGTTTAATTAGGTGAGATTAGGTCATGTGGCCAAAATTGGAGGTTTTGATTTGGATCAAAATTAGGCTCTAAGCATGGGCCAATTGAGCTTGTATTTGATTTAAATTACTCACATGGAAGGTGAATTTAAGTTTAGGATTGAAATTGGGGGAAATTGGGACCAATTTGATGGACATTTGAGGTGGATTTGGGGAGATTGGGACTTTTAAGGGCAATTTGGGGGTTTTGGACAAAGATTGTCAAATTAGCCAAATCGTGTTATGTGATAGTTGAGAAAAATGAAATTAGGAATATTTGGAAGGTTTTGGAAATTTTTTCGATTTTTTGGAATTATTGGAATTTTTGGCTAAGGAGGGACATTTTGGTAATTTGGCATTTTTTGGTGATTTGGGGTAATTTAAGTATTTTCAAAAGGTTTGAAATGATTTTTGAATAAATTTGGGTATTTTGGGTAAATTTGGGAATTTTTGCCAAATTTAGGGTTTCAAGGGTACTTAGGTAATTTGGAGGAGTTTATGGATGTGGTGTGCCACCCACCATAAATGAGCTATGCACTAATGGAATCCCCATTTGAATCCTCTATGTACTGGTCTTAGCTAAACCCTAGCCTAGGGCCAGTGGGTTTAGGGGACCATCTACATGAGTCTCCCAAAGGATTAAAGGATTAAAGTCAAGACATTTTGGGTTTGTATTTGTGAGTGATTGTGAGTGAGTTGATTGTATTGAGTTCCTTAGCTCTAGATCAACACCCAGAGTAAACCATAAGGTCAAAGTAAACCTTAAGGTCAAGCAGTCCTATGGGAACTCTTCTTGATTTTCCTCATAATGACCCCTCCTACTAAGTGCTAAAAGTTAGGACCAATGTGTAGAGCTTCAAGTTGAGTAAGGAGCAGTTTGTAATTTTTAATGGAGAGGGTAGTTTCTGACCAAAGGAAAATATGTTGAGATTTTCATACCTATTTTATACTGTTTTTGGTAATATTGCACTTTAAAGAAAGGTATTTTTGATGTTTTGTTGCAAGAATGATGAATTAGGGTCATTGGAGCAAAAAGATGCAAAAAG
>NW_018250447.1:5606-6295 GCF_001263595.1 Phalaenopsis equestris | reverse complement strand
ATCTTAGTTCGTAGTTCTAATATTACTCCCTATGGGATTGATATCTAGGACTCCATTAGAGCCCTATATTACTTGAGTGATACGTATACTTGAGTTGATAAGTGTGACTTTACAATTACTGAATATTTTATACATACATCTTTATTGAATCTATAACTGTTATTAAGTTTTTGGTACAGTTGCTGAGGAATTAAATCTTTTAGTAGCAGTATTAAATATTTATATTTTTAAGAATATATAAAGTTGTTGTCAAGTTTTTGGCACCGTTGTCGGGGAGTAAACAAGAATCACAATTAGAGTAGCGGACAAATTAGGATTATTAGAAATTTTTACTTGAATTGCAACTTATTTTTATATTTAGTTAATTGTTTTACCGTGCACTAATTTCAAATTGTATGCATAAATTTGGACCTGAAAATCTTATACCCTATGATTCGGAATTACAACGCACTGTTAGAACAATTAAAAGATTGAGAAGAGAACCTACAAATTCTGATATAATGGAAATCAACTTGAACAATCAAGGAATAGAAAATGAACAACAACATAGACCCCTACGAGATTATGCAAATCCTACAGTAGATAAAATTCACTTATTTATCCAAAATCCTGATGTAGCTGCTAATTCATTTGAGCTTAAACATATTATTATCCAAATGGTACAAAACAATCAATTCGGAGGTACATCA
>NW_018250447.1:4403-5305 GCF_001263595.1 Phalaenopsis equestris | reverse complement strand
ATCTTCTTAAGAAATGCCCTCATCATTCGTTACCAGATTGGTTGATAATTCAAACTTTTTATAATGGATTAGTGGGATCACTTAGATCGATTATAGATGTTGTGGTTGGTGGTTCGTTAATGTCAAAACCTTTTAATGAGGATTAATTGTTAATGAAGAGATGGCTACCAACAATTTTCAATGGCCCTCTGAAAGGGTTAATCTTAAAAGAGTAGCTAGTATCCATGATTCTAATGTAATATCTATGTTAGCTTCATAGATTTCTGTAATATCAAAGAAATTAGATCATTATGGAATGAATTATTCTCCAACTCCTCTAATGATAGAAGAGAACTCATCTAGGCAATTTGTGGATGTTCAACCTTCATATGAGACTTTAAATGCTATTAATAGACCCAACAACCCTTATTAGAACTATTATAACCCAGGTTGGAAGAATCATCCAAATTTTAATTGGAAAAACAATTCTGCTTCAAATCAACAATGGGCAAACAACCTAGTAAACCCATTAGGAAATTCATCCAACCAACGATATGTTAATTTTAGACCTTCTTATCCTCTAAGATTCTATCCTCCAAGATTTAACAATAACACTCAAATTAAGGAAAAGAAGTTGTCTATGAAAGAGCTAATATTAAACATGGGTCAATAATTGCAGAATCAAGGAAATCAATTACAAAATCAAGGTATTGTAGGAAATCAATTACAACATCAAAGAACTGCTATTAAGAATATTGAAAACTAATTCGGGCATATTGCTACTGCGCTTAGTAACCGAACATTAGGAACTTTTTCGAGCACTGTGGAACCAAATCCTAAAGAACAAGGAAAAGAACAAAAGAAAGAATTGGAAATAAAAGTACAAAAAGAAACGGAAACTGAAAAACAGAAAGTGGATACCA
>NW_018250447.1:3922-4204 GCF_001263595.1 Phalaenopsis equestris | reverse complement strand
CTAATTATGTGAAATTTATGAAAGATATTCTAAAAATGAAAAGGAAGTTCACTGAAAATTAAATTGTTGCACTTAGTGAAGAGTGTAGTTCAATTATTTAGAAAAAAGCTTCCTGAAAATTAAAAGATCCTAGCAGTTTCACTATACCGTGTATTATCGATGAAAAATTCTATGAAAGAGCCTTATGTGACTTGGGAGCCAGCATTAATCTTATGTCTCTATCAATTTTTAAAAGATTAGGATTAGGAGAAGTCTCACCTACTTCTGTAACTCTTCAGTTAG
>NW_018250447.1:435-1181 GCF_001263595.1 Phalaenopsis equestris | reverse complement strand
CTGATTTTTGGAAAGACTTGTCACTTACCAGTAGAATTGGAGCATAAAGCATATTGGGCGATTAAAGTATTCAATTATAATTTGAAAGATGCTGGTAAGAAGACATTGTTACAATTAAATGAATTGGAAGAATTAAGAAATGAATCTTATGATAATGAAAGAATTTATAAGGAAAAACTAAAGCTATGGCATGATTGGAAGATTAACCACAAGAACTTTGATCCAGGATAAGAAGTTTTATTTTACAACACTAGGCTGAAGTTATTCCCTGGGAAATTGAAGTCTCGTTGGTTAGGATCCTTTATTGTGACTCAAGTTTATACTTATGAAGTTGTTGAGATTGAAGATCAGAAAATTGGAAATAGATTGAAAGTAAATTAACACAAATTAAAACCATATTTTGAGGGTAAAAGACCAAATTTTAAAGAGATTTTAATGTTCAGTCAACTTGAATAACACCTGAATAGGTCGCACTGATGACATTAAATCAAGCGCTTTATGGGAGGCAACTCATAGTTATCTTTACTTTTATTGTAATTATAGTAGTTTTTATTTGAAATTATCGTTAGTTTATGGTAGTATTGGGCTCTACTACTCTTATTTACCCTTAAATCATCATAAAAATTGGATCCATAGAGAAAAATTGGAACGCATTTAGACCAGAGTGAAACTGTGCAATTTTTGCCTTGGGCGCCAACGGCGCCCTCGACGCCGCCAATGGCAGGGTTTTCCGGGAGTCCAGGAAA
>NW_018250447.1:0-359 GCF_001263595.1 Phalaenopsis equestris | reverse complement strand
CCCGGCAAGATGGCGGTTTCTGGAGTTTGAATGGCAATTTTTTGCAGTTTTTGAGCGGGAGTTACCCTTTTAAACTCCCAAATTTAATTCCTAAGTTCATATTTCTCACAAAAACAAAGTGAAACTCCACCAAACTCATTCATATGGCATACAATTCCCCTGATAATCCCAGAATGCGAGTTTTCAATCGGCGAAAGTTTATTAGTCCTGAAGCGCAGCGAATTTACAACAATTTACTGACGAAAGAAAAGATTGATCAAGGAATGAGGATTCATAAATCGAGGATTGAATAATTCCTTGACAGCAATTGATGAGATGATAGTCCGGTGAAGATGGGAAGTGTTGTGCTATACTACCGC
>NW_018250446.1:32444-32676 GCF_001263595.1 Phalaenopsis equestris | reverse complement strand
TTATCAATAATCTTTTAATCGGTGGATTTGATTTTGTGAAAATCGTTTGATGTCTTTTATTTTTTATCATACTTTAAGATTTACATGGTTTAAAATTTTGTGTTTTTATGAATTTAAATTATTTAATGATGTTTGATAGTAAAATATACGAGTAAAATAGCCTATTGTGAGCGAGCGAGCGAGAGAGAGAGAGAGAGAGAGAGAGAGAGAGAGAGAGAGAGAGAGAGGTGTA
>NW_018250446.1:17540-18395 GCF_001263595.1 Phalaenopsis equestris | reverse complement strand
TATATATATATATATATATATAAGATTGAAAGCAATCCAAATGAAAAAGAAAGAAAGAAAAAATATATATAATATAAAAGTGAGGAGAAGCTTGAGGAGATGCCTAATAAAAAATTGGCTTCACTGGATCTACCTACAGGGGAAACTTAAATACATTCCTGAACTTATATTTATGGAATAGGTCTTTTACTAGTAGAGTTCTCAAGAAGTTCCTATTTTATAATATTCTAAGTGACTTAATATTGTAATATATAGTCATTCTTGAAATGAATAGAGACTAGAACTCTTAAACTTGATGACTAGATAATCTTGTGGCTACAGAGTTAATTCAATTACTTGAATTTTTTCTAAAGTTTTCACAATGATATTTATTTAAATCAAATTATAGTATTTCTGAATTAAAACTTTACTATAGTAGATCATAACTTTTATATAGTACTAAAATTACTTGAGGAAGTAACAGTTAAGTTTGGGGGATTTTGACCAAAGGAAAATATGTTGAGATTTTCATACCTATTTTATACTATTTTTAATGGTATTACACTTTAAAGAAAGGTATTTTTGATGTTTTGTTGTAGAAATGATGAATTAGAGTCATTGGAGCAAAAATATACAAAAAGGAGCGAATTTAGAGCGAAAAGGACCAAAATGTGAAGATTTGAACTAGGCAGCTGACGGTGCCCCCAACCCCTCCGACGGCGCCCTTGACCCCACTGACGGTGAGTTTTTCCCAAAACTACAGGATAAAATTCTTCAGAAGCCCGCCGACAGCGCCCTCGAGGCCGCCCACGACGAGATCGATGGTTATGCCTACTCAAGCTTTGGATAAGGCCAAATTTTGAAGGGATGCTTAGG
>NW_018250446.1:8041-16908 GCF_001263595.1 Phalaenopsis equestris | reverse complement strand
GCCTGGACCAAAGGGTAAAGAATTGGTATGCTCCTATTTGGCACAATATGAATTGAACTAATTCATTTTATCCATTCACTATAATTTCTTGACAAGGAGAAGGATGCTTTCTTATATAATGAATATCACAATTAAACCCTACTTTATATCATTAGTTATTTATTAGTTATTAAAATTATCTATTTATTTCAATTGCCTATTAGTGACAGATAAGCAAATTGAACTTTGTTATTGTGATTAAAGTATTGCTTTCTAAGGTCTTAGTCCGTAATTCTAAACTACTCCCTGTGGGATCGATATCTAGGACTCCATTAGAGCCCTATAATAATTGAGCGATACGTATACTTGCGTTGATAAGTGTGACTTTACAATTTTTGAATATTTAATACATCCATATTTATCTTATATTTGAAGTATATATAAAGGCGTTGTCAAACCACCACCTTCATTTCCTCAGAGACTTTGTCAGCAAAAGTTGGATAAGCAATTTTCAAATTTTTTGAAAATATTTAATAAGCTTATAATTAATATTCCATTTGCTGAAGCCTTAGAAAAAATGTCGAGCTATGTAAAGTTTATGAAGGATATTCTCAATGGAAAAATGAAGTTTGAAGATAATGAGACTGTTGCACTTAGTGAGGAGTGCAGTGCGACAATTCAAAAGAAGCTTCCTGAAAAGCTTGAAGATTTTGGAAGCTTTACAATTCCATGTGCAATAGAAGACAGATTTTATGGGAAAGCTTTATGTGGTTTAGGTGAAAACATTAACCTTATGCGATTATTAATATTTAAAGGATTGGGATTAGGAGAAATAACCCCTACAACTCTAACTCTTTAGTTAGCAGATCGTTCGATAACATACACTAAATGAGTTATATAAGATGTCCTAGTGAAAGTGGATCAATTTATCTTTTTTGTTGATTTATTTCTTTTTTATTTCATTATGATAGATATGGAGGAAGATAAAGAGATACCTATCATTTTGGAGAGACCTTTCCTAGCCACAGGAAGAGCAGCGATAGATGTGCAGAAAGGGGAATTAACAATGCATGTCAATGATCAAAGTATTACTTTTATCATTTCAAAATCAATGAAATACCCTTCAAATGGTAAAGATAATGAATGCTATAAGATGGATGTTATAAGATATCTAAGTGAATGCCATTTTAGAACTACTTATGAAGAAAAATCTGAAGTACAAGATTTAGAACACGAGAAAGAAGAGGAATTAAATCAATGTGAAGATCTTTTTAAGAAAAATTCAAACTATGTTCAAGAAAGTTTTAAAGTTTTGGACATGATAGACAAAGATAAATCATTTTGTCCATCTATTGAAAAACCTCCAGAACTAGAGTTGAAGTTACTTTCTGAGCATTTAAAATATGCCTTTTTAGGAGATTCCTCTATTTTACCAGTTATAATTTCCTCAAAATTAATAATGGAGGAAGAAGAAAGGTTGATGAAAATTCTAAAAAATTTTAAGAAAGCCTTTGGATGGATAATTGGTGATATTAAATGAACAAGTCCTTCAATTTGTATGCATAGAATTCATATGGAAGAGAACTGCAGCCCATGGCTGATCCGTAAACGAGATTGAATCATGTTATGAAAGAAGTTGTAAAGAAAGAAGTTTTAAAGTGGTTAGATGTTGGAATTATCTACCCTATTTTAGATAGTGCATGGGTTAGTCCAGTTCATTGCGTTCCTAAGAAAGGAGGAGTAACTGTAACCGTAAATAAACATAATGAGTTGATATCTACTAGACAAGTTATAGGGTGGCGAATATGCATTGATTGTAGAAAATTAAATCTTGCCACTAGAAAAGATCATTTTCCATTACCCTTTCTAGATCAAATGCTGGATAGACTAGCTGAGCATGAATACTTTTGTTTCCTAGATGGATATACTGGTTATCACAAAATTTAAATATCTCTTGAGGAACAAGAGAAAATAATGTTTACCTGTCCGTATGGTACTTTTGATTTTAGAAGAATGCCCTTTGGTTTATGTAAAGCCCCTACTACATTTCAAAGATGTATGATGGGAATTTTTTGTGATTTAATTGAAAAAGGGATTGAAGTATTCATGGATGACTTTTCAGTGTTTGGAACTTCATTTGACTCATGTTTAGAACATTTATCCAAAGTTCTTAAAGTAGATCTGCTGAAAATCAAGTGATTGCTAATTTACCTTATCCAACAAATGTAAGGACAATTAGGAGTTTTTTAGGACATGTTGGATTCTACAGGAGATATATTAAATACTTTTCAAAGATTGCTAAGCTTGTATGCCATTTACTGGATAAAGATGCAATTTTAATTTTGATAAGAAATGCCTAAAAGCTTTTAAGTTATTAAAAGAAAAACTAATCTCTGCACAAATTATAGTTTCACCAAACTAGGAAAAACCTTTTGAATTAATGTGTCATGCTAATGATTATGCTATTGGAGTTGTTTTAGGACAAAGACATGATAAAATTTTCAAAGTTATTTACTATGCTAGTAAAAGTTTTAATGAAACTCAAATTAATTATGCAACAACTGAAAAAGAGTTATTAACAATAGTATATGCTTTTGATAAATTTAGATCATATTCAATTGAAATTCATTGTGTAGCGCATACAGATCATCTGTTATTAAGTATTTAATGAAAAAGAAGGATGCTAAACCTAGACTTATAAGATGGATTCATCTTTCCCAAGAATTTGATTTTATTAGATCGGAAGGGGCTTGAAAATCAAATTACTGATCATTTTTCCAGGCTTGAATTAGAAAAACCACTCTATTTTGAAAATGAAATTAATGAACATTTTTCAGATGAAAAATTATTCACTATTAATGAGTGGTGTGTTCCGTGGTTTGCCAACATTATGAACTTTATTGTTAGCAATATTATACCCTATGGAACGACATACCAAGAGAAGAGGAAATTTATTTCTAAAGCTAAGACTTATTTTTTGGATGACCAATTTTCATATAAACAAGGAAAGGATCTGATTATTTGAAGATGTGTACCATTAGAAGAAACTTATGAGATTATCCAAAAATGTCATAATTCTAATTTTGGGGCACATTTTGGTGTTGATAAAATATCATACAAAATTTTACAATCTAGATTTTATTGGCCTAAAATTTTTAGAGATGTTATGCTTACATCAAAACTTGTGATAGATGTCAATGAGATGCCCCTCAATTATATGCTAGAAGTTGAAATATTTGATGTTTGGAGATTAGATTTCATGGGATCATTTTTCCCATCTTTCATAAATTTATATATTCTGTTAGCAGTGGACTATGTATCCAAATGGATAGAAGCTGCTGCTTTATCTCAATGTGATGCTCAAAGTGTTGCAAAATTTTTGAAAATGAACATATTTTGTAGATTTAGGATGCCAAGAGTTATCATTATTTATGGGGGAAGTCATTTAAGAAATTCCATAATGGAGAAATTATTATAGAAATATCATATAAATCATAGGATTACTACTGCTTATCATCCTCAGACAAGTGGTTTGACTGAATTATCCAATCGAGAAATTAAAAGAATTATGGAAAAATCTGTGAATCCAACAAAAATGGATTGGTCAGTCAAACTTGACTATGCTTTGTGGGCTTGTAGGACTGCATACAGAACTCTTATAGAAATGTCCCCATACAGGCTAATATTTGGAAAAGCTTATCACTTACTAGTTGAACTTGAATTTTTTTAGATTATTGGCCCTCATATTGGGTGATTAAACAGTTCAATTATAATTTGGAAGATGCTGGTAAGAAAATATTATTACAATAAATGAGCTTGAAGAGATCTTGAAGAGATAAGTGAGCTTGAAGAGATAAGGAATGAATATTATGAAAGTGCCAAAATTTATAAAGAAAAGATGAAGATGTGGCATGATTGAAGGATCTTACAAAAAAATTTTCAGCCAGGGCAACAATTTTTCCTTTGTAATTCAAGGTTAAGATTATTTCCAGGAAAACTTAAGTCTAGGTGGATGGGCCCATTTATTATGATTAAAGTTTATCCTTATGGAGCTGTGGATATTAAAGATCCTAAGTCTGAGAAAATATTTAAAGTTAATGGACATAGTTAAGCGCCAGTGGCATAGTTATTAGTTTGTTTTTATTTTGATTGTTGTTTTATGTGTGATTAAGAAAATTTGGGGTAGTATTTTTGAGACTATTATGTGTTAGTATTGATTTTAATACTTTATTCAGTGATCTAGACATGTTAAAATGATAATTTGGACATTAAGTTGACTAGTGTAAAAATTTGCACTGGGGATTAAGCGCCAAATCCGACGCTTAAGCGCGGCAGTTTAAAAACATGGGTAAAATTAATATTCTAGAAGGGAAAACTGCTTAGGAATTTGTAAAAACGTCCAAGGTAGTTTCTAAACGTGTCTAGGAGTTATTGGAAGGATTTAGGCCTATAAATAGAAGGGTTTAGTGAAGGAATTTCACCCTAGATCATTTCTAGCCCTAAAGTCTAAGAGAGAGAGAGATTTTGAGATGATGTCTTCATGGGAGATGGATTTAAAGAAGGAAGAGACCATGAGGAAGAAATTCATTAGTCAAAGTGCACAAAAGATGTATAATGCTTTTTTAGCCATTAGTATTGAATGGATATCAGAGAAGATCAACATAATTGAGAATACCATGTCTGTACTGGAGACTAAGGTATTGGAGATTCATGCACATCTTGAGCATATTGGATGGCAATTGAAAATGTAATTTAGCCACACTAGTTATATAAAGGAAGCAGATAAGGATATGTTTCTTAAAAAAAAAGTGGATTGAAGAAGATTATATTAGAGCATGTCACCACCGTCCATTTTCTCAACTTTATATTCCAATTGCCCCAGGAGAGACTAATGAAAGACCTGAGTTTGTCCCTTCTAATGAAGAATGAAATTAAGCTCTATCTTTAAAGTTATGTTGTTGTGTGTTTAAAGACATTGTCTTTAAGTGTTTTAGTGTTTAAGACTTGTTTTTAGTGTTTGTGTTACTTAGTGTTTAATTGTAAAAAAATGTTAGGTGTTTGTATTTAGTAAAATTTTCTCATCCAAGACTATTTGGAATGAGAACTAAGTGTTTAAATGTATTTGTACTCATTTGTGAATTATGAATTAATATAAATTTGTGAATTAATATAAGTTTGTTTGTGTGAAATTTTGTATTGTTTTAGCCTCAAATTGAAATGATTATGAAAGAGAATTTTGGGATAAAGGAGAGTTACAGGATGTTGAAAATAGTCATTTAAGTGCTATGAGACCATTTAGGGGTGATTTACTTAGGCAAATATTACATTTTACTGTAATTTGAAAAATTTATAAATTGTGCACTGGCGCCTAAGCACCACATCTCATGCTTAAGCGTGAGCAAACCGAGAGGCAGGCACCTAAGCGCCACTTACCCGAGCTTAAGTGTCGGTTTACGAAAATCGGCTCGCAAATGGTTAAAAGTAAAAATTTGAGCCAAAAATCGCCATTTTTATCCTCCCGTCACCTTCAACCTCTCAAAAGCACGATTTTGGAGAGCTATGACACACCATTAAGTGGTGATTTCTTGGTGGAATCAAGAAAAATTTGCTAGATTCGAATTTTATAAGGTAAGAGCTTTATTTCTATGCAAAAAATTCAGATTTTCACCATGTATTTTGAGTACATTTGGAAGAATTTGAAAATTCACTATTCATGGTGGAAAATGAGGAAATATCTATGGAAATTGCATAGGAAGTGTAGTTTAAGCTTTTGGATGTTAGTTTAGTGGTTTAGACTTGATTTTTGAAGTTATTGTTGGAATTTATTAAATTTCTAGAATGACACCAAGAATGAAGAGGAGCAAAGGAAAAACCCCTTTTGATTCGAGTACAATTGTTAGTTCAAAAGCTCAATATCAGTATAGTGATGCATTACAATCACACAAACTTATTTAGGAACGATGTTTCAGATTTTCACCATGTATTTTGAGTACATTTGGAAGAATTTAAAAATTTTCTATTCATGGTGGAAAATGAGAAAATATCTATGGAAATTGCATAGGAAGTGTAGTTTAAGCTTCTGGAAGTTTAGTTTAGTGGTTTGGACTTGATTTTTGAAGTTGTTGTTGGAATTTATCAAATTTCTAGAATGACACCAAGAATGAAGAGGAGCAAAGGTAAAGCCCCTTTCGATTCGAGTACATTTGTTAGTTCAAAAGCTCAATATCGGTATAGTGATGCGTTGCAATCACGCAAACTTATTCAGGAGTGATGTTTTAGAAAGTCGTGTGGAGACGTGGAATATTTAATTATTTACCGATAGTGGAAATAATTCTGTTATTTTTCTGCTGTGGTTGTTATCTCTGTTGTGAGGGAGTTCTATGCAAATCTCCCTGAAGCTGAAAATAATTGAGTTATGGTTCGAGGAAAGTTGTTGCCTTTTTTTCTAGAGGTAATCAACTTATTTTACCATTTACCACCGGATACGTTATGTTTTTATGCAGATTATATCCCTACTGAAGTGGAGTTAGACCAGATTATCTCTCACTTGACTATTGGGAGAGGACTTTGGAAGATCACTAAAGAGAGGAGAGTAAATTTCCCAACTTTAAAGTTATGTGCACCTTCAAAGGTCTGACACTATTTCATTTTTTCTCATCTACTTCCGACCAACTATCTCAGTGAAATGACAAGAGAAAGAGCGACGTTGAACTAATTTATTCAAGAGGGAAGTTCATCAACATTAGAGCTTTGATCTGTCATACTATCATCAATTCTGCTACAACTATTACAACTGTAGGTCTGGGATCTGCTTCATTAATATTTTCTTTGTGTGAGCAGGCTGAAGTTAAATATGATAGCTGGGAAGAAGTGTTATTACCTCTAAAGCTCAGCCCATCTCTAAAGCTCATAACTAAGGTGAATGTGAAGACTTATTCTGAGCATTCAATTTTTGGCTGGAGAGGAGAATTTTCTTGGAGCTATGACATGGAGACATCTACTGCTTCTACCACTGCTGCTTCTACATTTAGACCATCAACCTCATGTGTTTCTACATCTCGAGGTGAGTCTAATGAGACCCGAGATCAATTATTGCAGAGGATGATTGATAATATTAATTCTACCGCTGATAGGGTATAAAATTTAGAGCATTTTGTAGAGCATATTGATAGGTATAATAATCGAAAAAGTGATTATGAAGAGAAATTTCACTCATCTATGGAGAGCCTCATTAGGGGTAACCTAGGAGTGCAATTTCCTCCATATCCTAGATACTCTGATTATGAGCCTACAAAACTTTGGGATAGCGGTGATTCAAAGGATGAAGAGTAGAGTTGAGAAATTGATTTTGGGATTATAATATGATATGAACTATGTGGTCTGGGCTTGCTACATTTGCATCTGTGTATTGGTTTGAACTATGTGATGTGGTTTGTACTTTTATGTTTAAGTGAGAATTGTGATGTGATGTGTTTTCATGTTTTGGACTTGAGACATGCATTTATGTTTACTTCTTTAGATATTGTGATGTGTGAGACTTTTATTTTTAATTGTATTGTAATGTTCATGTTAGTTAGTAGTTTGTTTTAAAATTCTAGGGTAGTAACTGTTGTGAGTTTTGTGTTTTAGTTAGTTTAGAACTTAACTTAATTCTAAATCTGTTGTAAAGTTGAAAATCTTGCTAACTTAGGTTTTAGATTTGAAACTTAGGAAACTGCTACCCTATATTTTCTTTTAACATGTTAGCATGTTTGTTTTTATGTTGCGAACATGAAATCAAGTTA
The DNA here is from genome assembly GCF_001263595.1 of Phalaenopsis equestris. Taxonomy (NCBI): domain Eukaryota; kingdom Viridiplantae; phylum Streptophyta; class Magnoliopsida; order Asparagales; family Orchidaceae; genus Phalaenopsis; species Phalaenopsis equestris. The sequence continues at coordinate 9,145 of NW_018250446.1, read as the reverse complement.
TTGTGTTAGTTTAATTTTATGCTTATACCCATTTCTTAGAAGTTTATTGAATCTCTACATGTTAAATTGAAATGAAATATAGAAAATTTGATCAAAAATTAATTTTAATTCTGTTTTTAGTTTTATACTTGTATCATTAGGGTTTAAAAATTCTTGTTAGTATGTTATTTTAATTATTTATTCCTGCTTATATATATCTGATGCTAAATTGTTTAATCTCTTAAAAATTTAAGTTTGGTGTGATTAAAAATATTTTCAAAACTGGAAATTTATTTATTCTCAAATGTGCTACAAGTAAATTTGATTTGAAAAAAAAAAATGATTATGTGTTTGAAATTATATAGAAGTAAAATTTGATTATAGAAATAAATATGAAAATTTAATTAAAATTATGAGTAATGAAGAAAAACTTTCAGTTAAAATTTTTTAGTGTAGAAAATGCTAAATATAGTGTAACTCTCTTTAAGATTTTAAATTGTATTTTTAATACTTAAACTTCTTTTATTAAAATAATTTTCAAAACTATTATTATATTTATAAGTAAAAGACTTATATCAAGACTTTACTTTATGAAAGGAGAAGTGGAATTCAAAATCATTAAAGGCCTATCTAAATATAGTATTCCTTGCGTGAAAAAGAAAAGAAAAAGAAAGAAACGAAAAAGAAAAGAAAAAAGAGAAAGAAAAGAAAAAGAAAAAGAAAAAAAAAGGAAAAGGGAAAAAAATTAGGAAGGATAAGCTTGAGGATTAGTGCCTAATAAAAAATTGATTCTACATTTCATGTATTTAAAGTATAAGACTTGAGAAACTCTTAAGCTTATAGATATAATATAGTAAGTAAAATTATTTTTAATGAAAATTTTTAAGTAGAGATAATAAAAGAACTAAATTTTAAATTTGGAAAATCTACAATACATTTCTGAATTAGATAGAAACTCATATTTTCATCTTTCTTAACTTTAAGTTGGTCTCATTGACTGAATATTTTTTCTAAATTAGACTGCTAAATTTCTAAATCAAAATTTTTGTAACTCCTAAAGAAACTCATATACATATCATACATATTTAGTTTTTAAAGATTGAAGTGTCACTTGAGGACAAGTAA
>NW_018250446.1:7298-8002 GCF_001263595.1 Phalaenopsis equestris | reverse complement strand
TTTTTAGACACATTTTTATACTTATTTTTGAGATATTGCGCTTTAATGGAAGGTATTTTTGTGTTTTTCTTGCAGATACAGGTAAAAAGGATGAAAAATGCTTAAATGAGTGAACAAGAATCAAATTTGGAGCAAAAAATGTAAAAAATGTGCAAAAGAGTTTTGGCGCCTAAGCGCCAAATCCAGCGCTTAAGCACCCGTTAAACAGAGAAGGTGCAAAATTAATATTCTGGAAGGGAAAATAGCCTAGAAGTTTGTAAAAATGTGCCAAGGAGTTTTTGCAAATTTTGAAAAGGTTGAAAAGGTTTTTGAGGCACGCATTGGCTTAATAGGTTGTTATAACCACCATATAACCACCTTGGACAAAACATATCACGAAAGGATGCATCTCTTGGGGAAATACATCGAATCTAGACATATTTTGAAGAGAAACCCAGGCACCTTTTAGAAAATTATAAAAGAAAGAAGATTGGGACTTTGAAAGAGTTCTTGAAAGTATTGGAAAGTTTTAAAAGTTCTCATTTGGGGAGTTAGTTCGGAGAGATTTTTCAGGCACCACTTTTACTTTTATTTTATCCTTTTTGTTATTTTATTTTGAGCGATTGTAAAGAGAAGAGAATCAAAGGAACTTCAAGAGTTTGGTGGAGGACTTGAGATAAGTTTTTATCTTTTTGTTTTGAGACTACTTTTGGTTTTAATTGAGA